>NC_048893.1:107495219-107567708 GCF_011077185.1 Oxyura jamaicensis | reverse complement strand
CTATTTTCTTTTTTCTTCTTTTTTTCTTCCTTTTTCTTTTTTTCCTTTCTTTTTTTTTTTTTTTTTTTTTTTTTTTTTCCTTTTGATCTTGCCCCAGATGTGGGAGCCAGAGAGAAGAGCAGCAGTGCAGATGGGCAAGCAGAGATTGATGCTATGCCTGCAGCACCCAGCCAGCTCTGTCCCCACCAGAGCCAGGTGCAAGAACAGCCTCCACTGCCATCCCTGGCACTCAAAAAAGCTCTCAGAGCACTGTGGATAATTTAGTTGGCAGGTAAACCTGGGATATCTCCAGTCCAAGCCCTTGCCCAAGGCAGGGCCAGCTCTGGGATCAGAGCAGCCTGTTCAGGCCTTTCCTTGGGTCTTGGAAACCCTCAGGGGTAGAGGTTGGATTGCGTTGGTCTTGGGTTGGACTAAGCTGCTGCTGGGCACTGGGCTTCAAGAATGTTTTCAGCACAAATGCCTGGTGAGTCAGTCAAAGCTGTTAGAAATGAGAAACCTTAACTGGGATCTCTTCATGACGAGGGACTTAGATCACAACTCTACCTTTGCCAAAGACTCCCTGCACAGGAGCAAGGGTCTTGGTTTTGTGTGCCTCAGGAACTTCCTCTATAAAAGAGAGAAATAATCACTCAAGTGACAATTTAAACTTTGCTACTTCAGTCCTTAATGCTTGCAAGAAGTTACTGGGCTTCACAATGGAAGGAGCCACAGACTAGATGCAAGAATTTTATCCTGAGATAATCAGGAAAAATTTGCATCTGAGCATTTCTATTTTCAGAGTCCCTCTGCAGATTGTAGCCAGCATGCATTTCATTCGTGGTTTTATGGAAAATGTATATTTCAGCACTTTTTCCAAAACTCATTAGCTCAATCAATTTTAATCCATTTTCTATCTTCCCCTGGGGTGAACAGAGGAGGGAAATACAGATAAAGAGGAGAAATGTAAGCAATATCTGCAGATGACATCTTCCAGCAGTAGCACTTCTAGCATCTGATAACCTCCCACTGACAATCTTTCTTGCGGTAAAGGCTATAACAAACTGTTGCTGGGCAGAAGGAAAATGTCAAATGCATGATAAAAGTCATAGCAAATATACTTCAAATGCCTGAGGATTTATTACAAGTGTGTGTTTCTCCTTTGTATTACTGCATTTTGAGTGCTCTAGATCTTTCATGCACAAAAATTAAATGGAAGCATATTTATGAGACAAAATATATGCTTTTATGGATAAATTCTTCAATTATTCTTTTGCTATCAATGTACCAGAAAGAATAGCTACATAGTCAATTACCCAAAAAAGTCTATCCAGGCTCACATTCTCAACACTCTGTTGCCAGTTAAGGAGAACTTTAGACTCCCCCTTCCCAAAGGCACAGTAAATAACAAAAACTGCCTTGTCTTTTAACTCTCTCTCTCTCTCTTTTATTTTCCTAAGAAAAATAAGAGATTTTTATGTTTTTTTCCTGCTAGTGAAGCTGTGCTGCTGCTTGTATAGGAAAGAACAATATTCAATAACTGGGACTTTTAATTGGTGCTAATATTTTTTGGTCTGTGGCACATGATGTACCTCTGATAATAAAGTAGCAAGCAAATGCAACGTGATGAGCGGTGTATTCAGCATACAAATGAACTGTAGTCTTTTGAAAAAGTGTAAATAAGAGACCTCTAGTGCCCAATAAGATTGAGGGCTCTAATGCACTCACAAGAACTAACACAATGCAATACAATGTATTGTATGTATCACTCAATTGTTATAACAATGAAATGTAACTAATAGCTTAATGTTATTATGTTTTTCTAATATTAAAAATATACTAAGAAGAACTACACCAGTAAGTTGATTTTTTCCAAAATGCAACTCAAAGCCTTTTCTTTCATCACTCGAGTGCCCCACTGAGCCCCAACAGCACCCCCCTCAGTGGAGGCGAGCTCAGAGGAAAACAACAACAAAAAGCAATAAACTCAGGGGAGAATATATCCTAAAGAAAGTTGCACATTCTTGCAACTGGAGGATAACCTTGGTTTTCGATAAGACAGCCACACCAGTGAGTCATTGCGTTTCAGAGATGGTTAACAAAGAGCAATGACTTCCTGAGCCAGCCAGACCACCATGTGGGAGGAGTGCCCATGTGGCTCAGCCCAGCATAATGTATTATACCAGCCAACAAATAAAACACATTTTGAAGAAAGCAACCATTTGTGCTGATCTCAACCCACATGTGCCTTGTCAGTGACTGGGGACACCCAGTGCAGTGATGGTGAACATACAGAGTCTGGTAATGGGAATCACATCTGTATTGTGATTCAGCTGTACATTGCAGTTGCTACATTATGCTTGTGATTTTAGTATATTTCTGTATCACTCTGCTAAATCAAATCCCATGTAACACCAAATAAACCAAATAAGTTATTTGATATTAAACACATTCGGTTATAAATAACATTTAATGATAACTAGATTTGATATTAAACCTTCCTCATGTGGAACATCTGAAAGAATCTGGACAGAGAGTATTGTGACATCCACTGGCCAAGTTTATTCTGTAGAACTGTAAGCTGTAACTTTTGTTTCTTTGCATTCATCTTCATAGCTGCAGCTTTGTGACAGTCCAACATAGCTCATAATGCTCACATATATGGATTTCAAAACAACATGATTATTACTATCAGAAGTATCAAGATGTGTGAGTGAAGAGAGCTCTATAAATTATAGTAATTTCTCAATAGATGTGGTAATCATGATCCTACATTTCTTGTTAATTCAGATTAATTAATTTGCTTTATTCTTAAATTAAAACTTCATGTTTAAAAACAGTTCCTTAAAAAAACATTGATGATTTTAAAGCTTTGGTAAAGCTTAAGTAAAGCTTATGTAAACATCTTAGGTAAAGCTTAGATAAATCTCCCTTTTGTAGCAGAGGACTGCACACTAGTTTATAGCTTCTCCATCTGAAATGTTGTCCATTCCTCATTTTATCACACATTCAGCTTCAGTCTTGACTTGTGTTGCTTGGGGGCATACCTACGCACTGAACATGGACACATGCAACTTCTTTTCTCATGCTTTTCTGCAGCAACACCTCCCAGATTTGCTGCAGCTTTTTCTCCATGTACCTGTTCAACCTCTCTTTCAACCTATGTAATATTTTAGCACCAAAACATATCTTTGCGCATGAAGTCTAAGCCATCCATTAAGTGAAGCTCCACCTCTTGTTTGGTTTGAACCAGGCTCCTGCTTTCTTCATTTAATGGTCCTCAGATGAGATGTTGAACCGTTGGTCCCTCTCTGCCCTCCCCTTCAGGTCACAGCCCTGCAGGGCCTCTGTCACATCTCCCACATCACCTCTGGACCTCCTCACCAACTCCTCATGCAGGAGCCAGTCCCACTTTTGATCCTCACAAGCAAGGCTCAGGGATAATGGGTCAATTTATGCTATTCTCTGTCAATTATCTCTTAATTGCAGTTTGTATTCTCTGGGGCCCCTCAACTATTTGCCTTAATTTTCAGATGATTAAATTGAACGTCCTCGTCACAGTGGTGACATTGATTGTTCAAGGAAAACCAATACAGCTAAGCAGCGACATCCCCTGACTCCTCTCCAATCTTCCAAGAAGCTGCAGGAATCCTCAGTCTGTCCCTATCAATACAGTAAAGATTTTACATAACAAAACCACAGAACATTTCAGAAACTCTTGCTTGTTCTGAATCACGATTCCTCACCTCAGCAAGCATAGACAACAAGCCACAGTCAGATTGCTTTCCATGGGTTATTCCATTTTCCATTCTCATTTCTAACAATTGAATTTCTCACACATATGAAAAAGAAAAACTGTGTAGAAACAGCCCGTGTCCTGGACCCTTTTTTAGAAATTGTAACAGCTCCTGACACTCTGACACTCTCTTAGCAAGGCCTTGGGAACGCCATTTCACCCGACCAGGCCAGGGCAGAAGCCTGTCAACAGTGGGAGGCCTCGGATGGGACATGAGCCACCTCAGCTGAAGCATAAGCAGAAAAAGAGAACCTCTAAACTAAACTAATCTGAACAAAAGCCTGTGGGCACTGTTTTTAGAGGGCACCCTCCCTTCAGTGGGTCAGCGTCACTGGGGTCCACCTGTTGCTCTGTCACCCACGGGCATTTCTTCAGCACCCAGCAGGACCACGGTGTCAGAGTTCATTGAACTCGTGTGTTGCTGGTAACAGGCAGGGCCCAACCCAAACGACAACATGATCTCGATTTTGCCAAAAGTTCAGAGTTTAACCTCACACAGACTGATTTGCTGATCTTTGCTCATCTGTTTGTTTCAATTGCTATGTAAAATTTTCACCTGTTCATACTGAAACCACACAGGTCTGATAAAGAAAATAATGTATTGGAAACAATATGTCACACAGATACAGCACTAAAGTCAGCACCTAAATGACCAAAATCCTTGCAGGTGATTTGAGAGTATATGAAGACAGTATAGCAGAGGCTTAGAGCATACTTTGTACTAAAAATGACTCTCAAGTGATTGCTGAAAATACTGGTGTGGTCAAGCAGGAAAATAAAGAAAGCTATTAAAAGCAAAAAGGCATCTGTCCAGAAGTAGAAAACATGTCCAAACAAGGAAAATAGAAAAGTGCATTAATGCTAGCTAAAGATAAAGCCATATTAAAAATACACTGCAGAAAAGTTTTTTGAACTTTCTTCAAATTTCTCAGACGTAGAAAATCAACCAGTCTGTAGAACCTGAAAATAAAATAGGTGCAAGAAAAAGAAATTTACATGAGAAATTTAAAGCAATAGCAGAAATGCTAAATCAATGCTTTACTTCTATTTCTACCATGGGGAAGAACATGGAGTTGCCTGTTTTGGCACCTAGCCATACAATCAACTGGAGAATCCACTAAATGGAAGCATCAGTAGAAGAAATGTAGAACAAATAGATAAAATAAATCGTAATAATTCATGAGGACCAAATGGTTTTCATTCATTAATTCTTAAGTATCTCAAATATTAATTCTAGAAGTAGTTAGGTGTGGTGTCTCCTATGGCATGAGCAGAGAAAAGGAAAGTGATATCAACTTCTGAAAAGAGCTATGGAAGCATCTATGGAACAGCTGTTTAGTAATTCTGCTGCCCATAGAGGCCACACTGATTAAGGTTATAACAGCGGAAGAATTAAAAGACACATCAGTGTTATGATGAGAAGGGTCAATATGACCACAGGAGGGAAGTCACAAACCTATTAAAGTTCCCTGAAGGGATCACCAAGCATGTGGCCATGAGTGAACCATATTAGGGTTTCTAAAATTGGTTCGTATAATACTACCTGAAGAAAGCTCTTTGTGAAATATAGGTCCTGTTATGGATTAATAATAGGTTAAGAGATGGGAAATAAAAGGCAGGAATAAACGATTAGCCTTCAACCTGTAGAGGAAGTTACCACATGGGTCCCGTAATGATCTCTGTGTAGAACATGGTCATAAATTATGTGAAAAAGAAAGGGAACTGTACAATAAAGATTGCTGATGGTAATAATCCAGCACAGTAAAAGAATGAAATGCACTGCAAAGAGTTGCAGGAGGAGACTGAGCAGATGGATGGTAAAATAGGCAGATTAAATTCAATGTTGTTAAAGCACAGCGATCCATATAGGAAAAAACAACCTTATTTAGACATGCACATCAATGAGTTTTAAACTAGCTGTGTATGAATAAGAAATAAAAAAATCAAGAGCCATGGTGAATACGTTTTTTGGAAATAGATCACTTCTGGTCAAAAAAAAAAAAAAAAAAGAAAAAAGAAAGAAAGATTAGCAAAGGTTAGGAATAGAGAATAAAACAGAATAAAACAGAAAGCATTCTTTACCAGTATATAAATATGTCTCTTAAACAAGGCATGCAGTTCTGCTCACTATATCTAAAAATGGATATAGCAGAACTTAAGGGAGAAAGACAAAGACAAAGAGAAAAACAGAACAAGGCTTTAGAGAATTACTCATCATGGAAAAAAAGAGGTAACAGGTCAGTGCTGTACAGAATTCTGTGCAGTAAGGAAAATGTGAATAGAATTGTTATTCACCATTTTTCATAATACCAACACTTAAAAGCATCAAAAGGATTACAGAATCACAGAATCACAGAATTTTCTAGGTTGGAAGAGACCTCAAGATCATCAAGTCCAACCTCTGACCTAACACTAACAGTCCCCACTAAACCATATCCCTAAGCTCTACATCTAAACGTCTTTTAAAGACCTCCAGGGATGGTGACTCCACCACTTCCCTGGGCAGCCCGTTCCAATGTCTAACAACCCTTTCGGTAAAGAAGTTCTTCCTAACATCCAACCTAAAACTCCCCTGGCGCAACTTAAGCCCATTCCCCCTCGTCCTGTCACCAGGCACGTGGGAGAACAGACCAACCCCCACCTCGCTACAGCCTCCCTTGAGGTACCTGTAGAGAGCGATAAGGTCACCCCTGAGCCTCCTTTTCTCCAGGCTGAACAAGCCCAGCTCCCTCAGCCGCTCCTCGTAAGACTTGTTCTCCAGACCCCTCACCAGCTTCGTAGCCCTTCTCTGGACTCGCTCAAGCACCTCGATGTCCTTCTTATAGTGAAGGGCCCAAAACTGAACACAGTACTCGAGGTGCGGCCTCACCAGAGCCGAGTACAGGGGAACGATCACCTCCCTGGCCCTGCTGGCCACACTGTTTCTTATACAGGCCAGGATGCTGTTGGCCTTCTTGGCCACCTGAGCACACTGCTGGCTCATATTCAGCCGACTATCAACCATCACATCAGAAGGACCAACCAGGTCCTTCTCTGCCTGGCACTCTGCACTCATCTCCCAGCCTGTAGCTCTGCTTGGGGTTATTGCGCCCCAGGTGCAGGACCCGGCACTTGGCCTTGTTGAACTTCATGCAGTTGACCTCAGCCCATCGGTCCAGCCTCTCCAGATCCTCCTGCAGAGCCTTCCTACCCTCGAGCAGATCGACACACGTACCTAACTTGGTGTTATCTGCAAACTTACTGAGGGTGCACTCAATGCCCTCATCCAGATCATCAATGAAGATATTGAAGAGGACCGGCCCCAGCACCGAGCCCTGGGGAACGCCACTAGTGACCGGCCTCCAACTGGATTTGACTCCATTTACCACGACTCTTTGGGCCCGGCTATCCAGCCAGTTTCTAACCCAACGAAGCGTGTGCCAGTCCAAACCAAGAGCAGCCAGTTTCTTGAGGAGAATGCTGTGGGAAATGGTGTCAAAAGCCTTGCTGAAGTCAAGGTAGACCACATCCACAGCCTTTCCCTCGTCCACCCAGCGCGACACTTTGTCATAGAAGGAGATCAGGTTCGTCAAGCAGGACCTGCCCTTCATAAACCCATGCTGACTGGGCCTGATCGCCTGCTTGCCCTGCAAGTGCTGCGTGATGACTCTCGAGATAATCTGCTCCATGAGCTTCCCTGGCACTGAGGTCAAACTGACAGGCCTGTAGTTTCCCGGGTCAGTCCTCCGGCCCTTCTTGTAGATGGGCATCACATTTGCTAGCCGCCAGTCAACTGGGACCTCCCTCAATAGCCAGGACTGTTGATAATTGATGGTAAGATTGGTCAGGTAAAAAACAAAAACAAAATAATCAGAATGAGGTTTTTTGCATACTTAAAATGTGACACTCACCAGCATGTGAAATGTACATTTTCTCAAAAAAAAAAAAAAAAAAAAAAAAAAGCCACTAGGCCATTAAAGAGAAAAATCCAATGCAATCTTGGGCTCAGGAAGCCCATAACCTATGGATCACCAGGAGGAAATGCCAGGTGAAGAATATCACTGTATTTGTCCAAAGTGCATTAGCCACTAACAAGTGCCTACAGAGCCAGGTAGACCTGTTTACACACAGCATGACTGTTTCTACACTATAAATATTTAAAAAGAAGTCAATCAAATGGCAGGAAGAAATTTGCACAATATAGAAGTAGTCAACTGCATCCCAGCTTTTCCAACTCATGAACAAGTTTACCCAAATTCTACCTAATCTGTATCTGCTTACCCCTAAGGTGAATTTGCCAATACCATTTTCTGAAGATAGTGGTTTTTTTTTGTGAATTCCTTATTTGTTATGATTGCTGTGGGTTGGAAATCATGCTCTCATATTTCCATTGCTGTCTGCAACCTGAATACTAGTAAATAAAAACAGGACCAAGAGAAATTCAGATATAAAATAACTGTAAATCTGCCAGGAGTAGGATGCCAAGAGCTTCATAAGAAGTACCTGTATTTCCTTCTTCGTGGTCCTCCTTGTTCTTTGGCATCCATTTTTTTTCTGCCTTTAATCAAAACATACATATGTCGTTCTTTCAGAAAAACTAGCTAATTTGAATTTTATTTGCTGAATAAAAGCTTTTTCAGGCTTTAGGTAGTATACCCAAAATAAATTAGATAGTAGGTAGTTTCAAAAAAGTGAGAAAACATTACAAGAAAAAACTTTTTTGAAAGGCCAAGAATTTATCCCTTGTCTTCCATGATCCTGAAGAACTTTCTGAAAGATACTATGCGCTGACTACAGTCCCATATACCATACGGCAGTAATTGGTAAGGTCCTTCACATCAAGTCAGTTCTAAGAAATGACTGCAAGAGTCAGAACAGACCATGAAGATCTCTCATTAATATAGAGATGCAGATACTACAGTTCAATAAAGAACAGGATTTTTATTTATTTATTTATTTAAAAAAAAAAAAAAAAGTTTAGCATATGCGTTTGGTATTTTGGATAAGAAGTGATTCTGCATAGGCATGTTAAAATGTGTGTTTGTGCTCAATAAGCTGAAGTATTACTCTTAACTGTTACCAAAAAAAAAAAAAAAAAAAAAAAAAAAGATTTAGTTTAAAATTTTGAAATATTTCACTTGGCACACAATCTTACCAGGGGAATAACTTCAAATTAAATATTCAATTAGTGTGGTGCTTGGTAACATTAGTAAGTTATCTTTTGTGGTTATAATCCTGGAAAGCATAATGTTAATGTAGCTGAGACATCCCAAACTCTATAAATAAAATATGGAAATGAACCAAATTACTATACTGAAAACCAGAGGAACATTCACTTTAATGCATTACAGCCTGAGCTTTAAATAACATTTATGACAGTTCGTAAAATTTATTACCGAAGTAGTTATTTGCATTAGCAGGTTCCTGGATCTAATAATTCTCCAGTCTTCCGTTCTCACTGTCCTATGTTTTCACAGATTTCAGCTGAAATGATTCATGGTTTCATAAAGGTCGGAACATCGATTACAGACTGTTAAAACTGATTCTCAGGTAGCTGATGATCACCATGCTAGACTCATTTCATTCTAGGAACTCATTAGATTTTCCCCTCTTACTTTATTTTTAGAATCAATTGTCTGAAATATACAGAGGATGCAGAAAGTGTTTACTCCTTAGAACTCATAGGAATAGTTTATAATTACCCGAGTGACTAAGACCTTTTTTTAAAACAGTCAAATTTACTAAGCGTGAATGCATTTTGTGACAACGCATAATATGGAACAGTGCATTGCTAAACCACAAGTCACAAAACAATATGGTTCTTAGATTAACTGGGCCACAGGTAGAAAAAACAGAAAAAATCAAGGAAGGATCTAGGTGAGATGAGCTCTAAATACAAGACAATAGCTGGTTTTATGCCAAGAGCGCAAACTGCAGGGAGAATAACATTGTTGACTGAATGACATCAAATCAGGGTTCTGGGAAGCTTTGCGCTAATCCTGTGTTGTAATGACAGCTTAAAAATTTGGTACTTTGATGAGTTCTGAGATTGACTTAAACCTCTTTAATTTAGCTTGCTGGTATTTAATCTTTTAACTTTGCATTCTTAATCAAAACTCAAAGCAGATCTTTAATCTTGTATGTAGAAAATGGAAGATTAGAGGCCCCTGACCTGCCTCTGGTAGACAGCTGTTTGTTTCCCCTTCTCGTGCTCACTGTCACAGCAAGTGGGAGCCATTTCAAACCTATAAGAAGGTCCCAGAAAAAAAAAAAAAAAAAAAAAAAAAAAAAAAGGAAAGGACAAAAATACTCTCCAGCAAAGAAAAATCTGAACCCCTCTCTCCTTTCAGTGAAGAATTAAAATCCATCAGGGCCTCTCTGTTTCTTCTAAATTGTTATTAATATGACAGGAAGATAATTCTGCTTTACCCAAGTCCCTCCATGAAGAGAGAGAGCTACTTTCAAAGTCCCTTTGACCCTAGAACACCTGAGACATTTCCAGGAGTGATTACTTACTGAGATTTAATAATGCACAATACAGGAGAACATGAGTCAACAAAATACTATGTACAAAACTAGATTTTTTTTCCACTTACAAAAAGAACTTTAGGATAATTCTACCAAGCATGTCTAGTTTTATTGTAAATTCTTCAGGGAAGGGATATTTTTTTCCAAACAAGAAATGCATTCAGCAACTCCTTTAAGACATTCTTAGGCGTTCTTATTCACCAAGCCTGTCTAAACCTATTTAGTACTTGAAGGAGATCATGGTGGAGTGAATCAAGATCCCTTACGCAGCTCCAGCTGCAGGCATCTCATTTTGGGGACTTAGGGTTGCCAACAGAGAGGACTTCAGTAGAAATAGCACCTTGCAACACTTCCTCTATGGGTGTTTCTAGGCACCTGTAGCATCTCTGCAGCCTCCACTATCCGTGTTTGAAGAGATGATTTTGTGAAACTTGGTGCTTCCCATCTATCTCCACATGAGCACAACAGAACACTGCAACACAGACTGGGCCCACATCCTTGTGGGACCCGGGCTATCACCCAGGCCACGAGGCTGCTTTTCCTTGTGACCAATCTAGTAATTCATCTCACCTCACCCTGGTGAGACACCCCACTCAGGGGTCTTGCCTTGAACTCAGCAAGAGAAGTATTAGAGTATAAATGATTTATTTAGTTCAAAAGCAAGTGCATACATGGCATTGCTAATTGCAGAAGAAATCTGGGATAGGAGGGAAAGTCACCTCTCTTTTGTGAGCTTCATTTATTCCTCCTGCATTGAGTTCTTTGTCTTGTACAGAAATCTCCAAGCATCTGAGCTGCCTCACAAAACAGCATTTGTTTTTCTCTGCACGTAGCTGAGTTGAAGTCATTTAACGTCATGAAAATCTTAATCAGCCATAGTAGGAGAACAACAATCTTGATTTCACAATTTATTTTAAATTCATTGAACTTTTCATCATAGTTCTGGAAGCACTTTATTTTACATGATTGTTAGTGATGGCTATCCCAGTTTATCAGTTCCTGAATAATTAAAATTCCTTAAAGAGAAGAAAAGTCCAAGGAAAAGTCATTCCCTGAAGCTAAATAATGGTTTTGAACTATCCTCAACTTAGTTTGATAATAGTGAGCTAGAATTAAACATTTCTTAATCTCAATTGTTTCCTTAGAGTATATACAGATGGATAGAATAACAAAAATATTTGGAGTTTTATTTAGAGGAGGAGGAAATTCAAGAGAAAAAAGGTATTTTTGATACAGACCAACAAAACACAGACCAGGAAAAAAATCCGCAGTGAATAAAAGGAATATTTCTTGTAAGGCTTCTGACACCGTAATTTTTATGCAGTGCATTTGTAAGCATAAAGGATATTCACATAATCCAAGGATTATGAGACAAGATCTTCCTCCCTCCCTTTGGGAAGATTAGCTCAAGATTAAGAAACTTTTTAGAAACAGCCCTGACCAACATAAGTAAGATCTTTCTTCATCACCTTCCCTAATAAAAACATATACAGCTGCCCCTAACAATCTCTAAATTTAGCAAGAGGTCTGTCATTGTCATCAAAAACGGAAGAAACTTTTTCTTGCAGCCACTACTGTCTTATTATTCATGGTCTTTGAAGGGAACAAGAAAAACTGGTATGAATAGAAGGGAAGATCTCCAGTCCTCAAGTTTTCTCTTGAAATGGAAAAGGAATTCAGTGAAACAGAAGGTGGTCCTTGGGCTTTGTGGAAGTTACAGTTGCTGTTTGACTATGTCAGAATGAAGAAGTTGAAGTGGTCTGTACATATTTGGATGTGTTTTCACATCTTCTTTGTGATTTCTGAAAGCATTATCAGTGAAGTCAGTGAATCACCATGTGATCAGACAGTCAGAAATAGGACCAAACAACAAATAGCTAGTATGAAAAGTATGCATTTATTAGCTGTTTGAACACCATTATTTCCTTCTTTTTTTTTTTTCCTCCATGAATTCAGATGAGAAGTATAGCTTGTCATGCCAAATTTTAGTACGTTTTCTCAGCACCATTATCCTCACACAAAGTGCTATTGTATAAAAAAATCAGTTGCTGTACAAACACAAGTTGATGCAAACACATGCAATTGCTACAGTGTTCTGCAGCAAAACAGATCAGCCAACTGGAACTTTCTGGAGAACAAGAAGGTGCCCACCCAACAGGAAACCAGTGTATTACTAGCCATCCCCATCCTCCCTCCACAGTCAGAGTTAGCAGGGTCCTTTCACTTGATTTCTGAAGCAAGACATTCTCTTGTATTCAAGTTCTGCTATGACAAATATTTTCAATAGCCAGTGATTCTTCCTGGCTGTCATCTACACTTCTTACGTTACCCCTGGCACTCCTTCTTGAGGATCTTGTTTTACTAAGTAGGTTCCTTTGCAAAAGAGGAGGGAGGAATGAGTGAGAAGCCAGATCTTCATTTTTTTCCCTCTTAATCTTTTATTCCCTGCAAGTCAAATAACAATTGGAATCTGTCTTTCAGTGATAGTTACAGTTAGCCTCCAATTCTGTACTCATCCATTTTGAACAACTGCATGAATTTTCCTTCCTTCCACCTGTTTCTCATCTGCAAGCCTGTCATAAAACATCAAAGCATAATCGTTTTTTCTTTTTTTTTTTTTTTTTTTTTGTATAATTTTCTCTTCTTCCAGATGATATTACACATAGCTATCAATATGTAGAAGGAAGCTAAGAACACTGAACAGTGGCATTGCTCCCTTTGCTTCCCACAGTCTTGCTGTGCTCAGGTTCAATGAAATAGGTTGTAGATGTGGATGGCAAGGGATCAAACTTAGAGCTTCAGCACAACATCTAGACTCAGCTGGCAATTGTTAAGGTATATGGGATATGTGAACACTATCTAGACACTACAGCAGCCTCAACCACTCAATCAGCCTACTATTAAGACATACAACAGAGCTAATACTGCTTCTGCAATACTGTTAAAATCTATTTACTGACACTTGAAACGTATACAACTAGTAACATTAAAATAATTTTTCAATAAGTTGCTATCCAAAATCTCCAATTGGAACAAAACTTTTTAATTTTTAATTCAGTGTAGAACATCTAAGAAATATAAAAGCAGGAGACAATCTGATCTTCGCATTAGGTTTTATCTCATTATCTAATACCAAAAAATTGTCAAAGTATTTGACACCAATGGTTGCTATCATGTACAACTCTAACTAAAATATCTCCCTATGATTTTTTGGGGGGGGTCTTTGTACCTGTGCCAAGAAAGCCTGCTCTTGAAGGACTCAGGATGACCATAAGCTCAGCAGACTTCCTGTCCATTCACCTCATCCAACTAACACAGATTTCCATGGACTGTCTGGACATACCTAACATTTCCACTTTGTCTGGCACTGAACTATCAGTGTAGTAACTGATCATACCTGTGGATGTACACTTGGATGAAAGCACTGCAGAAGACACCATCCAGTATCTACTGAGACCTGTTTCCAACCTCATCTCCTGGATTGACCTGCAAAAACCTGCAAAAAGTCTCGTCTGAAAGACAGCACTAAAATAACCTTTCAAATGCAACACCAAAATAGTCCATGGAAGATCATACAACACAGGAAGAATTATTTGTTTTTAGTAATTTGTAAACTCCCCTAATTTACCTTTCTTTTTATTATTCCTTTTGTGTCTTCTGAATTAAGGATTCTTGTTTCCCCTCACAAACTTGCTTTGATTCTTCTGGTTTGTTTGCAGACTACAATATTGTTTCTGGCCTATCCTTTACACAAGTATTATAGTTCCCAGTTTTGCTTGGTTAACTACTTACTGGCTTTCTCTTAAAACGTAAAGGGTGCTTTACCATCCAGTGCTTTAAAATGCTTTGTTTAGTCACGCACCTAAACTGGGAAGTTCCCATCGCCTAAGTCACGCTGATTCCTGGAATGAAAAAACTTCTGTGAAAAACCACCACCAAGCCCTTAAACTATACATTCACTGAACTACATTCACTTTTCAAACTTCTTCCCTGAGTGAAGCGGAGTCCTGGTTTTGGCTAGGATAGAGCTGACTTTCCTCCTAGTAGCTGCTGTGGTGCTCTGTTTTGCATTTAGTATTAGAATAATACCAACGTTCAGTGTTCACCAATATTTTAGCTGTCGCTGAGCACCGCTTACGCTAAGCCAAGGACTTTTCAGCCTCTCATACCACCCTGCCAGTGAGGAGGCTTGGGTGCAGCAGGAGCTGGGAGGGGACAGATATGGATATTCCATACTGTATGATGATATAATGAACAATTAATATGGGGTGGCAGGCCAGGGTGGGGAGACCACTGCTCAGGGATGGGATAGGCATCAATCAGCAGGTGGTGCCACACACCTGAAATGGCACTAATTACCTATTTTTAGGCAACCCAATTCCTCTACCAGTGTCAATGACAGTAGCAAAATTAATCACAATCACTGATACTTTACTTTGCCTTGGAGTTTATCTAGCCAGATAAGAATATTTCTGTGCAGCAATTAAACTATTTATTGCAATTACCACTATTGCAGTGGGTCCCATTTCCCTGAGTTTCTTCTTTCTTAGAAGAACACAGAATTGGAAAGCATATCCACTGAGCTTTTTAAGTTAGCCTCAGCTCATTCAGTACGTCTCAACAACAGAAATCCTTGTCGGTTAGCTAAATACTTCAATTTGTCTCGATAGTTCTTTGGCAGTTTCATTACAAAGCCTTGTTATAATCTACATTTTTGTGTCCCCCTGCTATATTTGCCAAAGTTGCAGATACCTTACAGCACATAGCCATGAGACAGCCCCAGCCTCAGAGCAGAGCTAAAGAAACTTCCTGGCCTTGTGATTCCCATGCTGGCATCCTCCTACAAAATAGCATCCTCCTAAAAAACAGAGCTAAAACTTACACATCACATGCACTGAAGGACCAGATAAGAGGTGACAACAGCTGTCATTACAGAGCAGATCTGGCCTTGACACACAGACTATAAAGTAGCCCATGAATTCAGGAAAGCCAGCATTGATTGCTATGGACAATTTCAGATCACCTGCAAGGAGCTGAAGGCTGGGGATCCATGTTGAAAGAAGGTGTAGCTCTTGAGCTATACTTGCTGTTCCCCCTCTCACAGTAGTTTACTCATTTAGATCCCTGACTTCCCAGGGCTAATGTTGAAGACAGTTGGAGTAATGCTATGTAACACACAAGCACTTAGTTTGATAGCAGCGTTTTGTAAAAATAAGGGCTAATTTACAGCTTTAGGTAACAGTTGTAAAAACCTACAACAATTAAGTCTTCATTTTAAAAACTGTGTGGGAAGAGTCATGACTAATCTTACATCACATTTTCATGTGCTTTACTTCCTATCTGAACAGCACACAGCAGCTTCTGAAGGGGATAGAAGTTAGAGGAAGAAAATCAGCAACAGCACAACTTCTCTCAAGTCTTACACAATATTTTTCTGGTTCTTGAAATAGCCAAATCATAAGTCACATTCAAATGAACAGTGAGGAAAACAGAATCTTGGGTCCTACTATTTCATGGATTTGACTGGTGACGATGCAGTGTGATGGTCCCACAGCACACGCAGAGTTATAATTCCTATATTTTACAACAACTCACAAAATGGAAGGAAGGGAAAGGCAAAGAGGACATTAGTAAAAATAGGAAGCCTTGTGCAAATGACTTTTTTTCCCTTCGTTAGCTAGCTAATGACACTGAAGCAAGATTTCTGTTCTGGCTGACTTCTGTCAGTATCCAGTCAGCAATTCTGAACATACAGGGTGGTGTGATGCTGACAAACATCAAATTTATTCATCAGCATTGCTCAGTCTGACTGAGATTTAAAGGGAAAGTTAAAACTAACATTGCTTAGGAATTGATTAAAATATTTTTTTTAAAAAACATTCACAAAAGTAGCTGTTGGAGTGACTATGCCTCCCATTGCTGAAATTTGTTCTATAATTGCAGAAAAATCCACTAATTGTTGAGATATACATAACTGCAGTGCATTCAGCACTAGTATGGCTATTTTCAAGCAATAAGCCACCTATAGAAAATTGCTACAAAAAAAGCTTTCTTCAATGCAATTCCTCCTGCAACTCCTCCTGCAACTGCATGGCAGATCACATTTCTCCGAGGTATTTTCACTAGAGGAATTTGCACATTAGAAATTTGTAGCACCAAAGTGCCAACCCCAAACAGCAGCTGTTGGATGTCTAAGCCCCCAGCCTCAAATCACAGCTCCTTTGGGAAACAAAGCAAAACATCCAACAACACACAGCTGCTGGCTTCTTGGCATAACAGTTGGATTGATTTCCTAGATCTGTGAGCATGCAAACAAGATTTCAGCCATAAGAACATCTCCAAAAAACATTGGAATGACTGCAGGGCAAGTGCCTCAGTTGGAGCAGAGTTTTCCTCCCCTTGGTTTACTTTTTCCCCTTTTAAGAACTCCATAATGTAATAATCCAGTCAGAGAACATTTCTAGGATCAGATGCTAGATCTTCAGACCAATATAAGAGGAAAAGAGTAGAGAAGGATTAGTGCTGCTATATTTTATTGCTTTGTTTTTTCAATGCTTAATTGTAAACCTGTATTTTCAGAGCTTCATAGTCCAGTGTTAAAAAAATATTGAGATGAAACAACCATTTGATTTTAAGGGCAGAAATAATTTCTGACAGCTCGAAGGATTTTTTTAATTACTTATTTTAAGTATTTTTGAGATGGGAATTATACGCAGGTCATTTTCTATCACTAAAAAAAAAAAAAACACACTTGAAATATTTGGAAATTTTTCATAACTGCAAAACAAAAGGGAATGTACCAGCTTGAAAAATGGGGATTTTCATTTTGACATCTGTACATTTTTGCTTTTAACATTTGCATTCCAATACATTAGAAAAGTCTTTGTCATCACATTGTTACAACAAAAAGCTGTTTTCTGGTTAAGCTTGTCATTTTTCAAGCAAATTAATAATATCCCTAAAGGCACTTTTATGACTGTCTCTATAAGATTTACATAAGATAATTTTATTTTCAGGGTTATGGTAGAAAATTTTGCCATATGCACATGGATCTACCTTTTTATTTTTTAAGCCGATGAGGGAAAAAGGGAAATTGTGTATTAAGTGTTTTATCTAGCTACACAATTAAGAATTACATAAAGTTTTAGCCTGCGATTGAAATACCATTTTGGTAATTCATTCTTCTTTTACATACACCCTAAGGCTTGATCTGGCAACATCTGACATCAGCATGTAGGACACTAAGTTTCTCAGCAGATCTAAATGCAGGCATCTATTTTATCTCAGCTAATTCTTTCTCCTTCACAGACATGTGTTAGATGGCATCAGCTGAGAGCTACAGCTTGTGCTAGGTAAAGCCTGTGTCAGACAATCTCTTCTTCCAAAGCGTGGTTTGTTCTGTGTTCAAACCAAACACTTGGTATCACCTGGTACCCTTCAGGCTGTTGGAAAGCTGCATTTGTCTTCTTCAGCAGCATCCAAGAAGATAGTCCAGGAAGAAGGTGGTCTACCAGGAAGGTGGAGAAGGGGAACAAACATCCTCATCTTTGTGGGAATTACCTCCTCTTACTGCACAGTATACACAAAGTGGCAAAATCATATTTTCTTAGACCACAGACTGATGCTATCAGTGATAGTTTGACAACAAAATCATAATTTGAAAGCTGTATCTTAATTTTTAAGCCAAAATCTCTGTCCCTATTTATATTTAGAAGACTAAATGCTAGCACTATTTAAAGACCTTTCCTTTCCTAGAAAATGAATAATATAAAGTCCTTTGTACTAACAGCAGTAGTAATAGCACTAAAAAGGTACATAGGTTAGGCCAGGCTCCAAGGCAAACTGTAATGTACTCTCCCACTTAGTTAAATTCACAAAGAGGAAAGCTTTGGGAAATGTTTTATTATTATTATTACTATTGTTCTAATTTCTATCTTGAAATCAAGCCAATGAGATACTACACACTTGAGGAATGAAAAGTTGCAAGCAAAATAGGTGCTGTTGCAATTCATACCTGAGTACATCAGTAACCAGTAGGCTGCATTCACATCACTGATCTGCTGAAATGAATGAGTAGTAAGCATAGTTTACAGGATGAAGTGCTAGATGTTGAAGTTCATATTCTAAGGTGGTTTTTTTTTTTTTTAAATAATCTAAATTCACTCTGCCAGTAGATTTTTAGCCAACAAACATTTCGCCCTCGCTGATACACCAGATGATGCATGCAGTAAGCAGTATTATGCTGCCATCTACAGTTTAAAGAAGAAAACAGACTGCGCAGTTCAAGTTAACAAAACACCAGATTAAATCGTAAAATAAGTCATCTGGGCTTCTCAAGAAATGAATGTTCAAGATGTAGTTATTTTTGTGCTTATGTTCTAGCCCAGTGAGCAAAACTTGTGGCCTTATTGAAAGCATCAGCAAGACGTTCTTGAGGAGTCCTATGCTGGACTACATTAAAAAGGGTCAGCAGTAAACACTCAATCAAATTTCATTCAATTGTATGAAATACAGATTTGGGAATCTTGATTACAAATGTGAGATCACCTACTAGCACTTACTTTCAAAGTAGGTATTAGCAGCTTGGAAAAAAATACCAAATTCTTCACATTCCAGATTATTTGGACACTGAGGTTTTCCTGTTCTCAGGGCGGCGGTTCATAAAATATGCTTTTGCAGAAAGCTATTTTTTTAAAAAAGAGCATTCAATATATTTCTATGAAAACAAAATAAGAAACCTCTTTTCTTGTTAAGAAAATAATGGAAGTCTTGCGGATGTGGAAATCCTGTAAATTACCAATTTGTCTTCCAGAATCTGATGCTTCTTGACTTTATTTCCTTTGATTTTTGTATATTTTTTTTTAATTATAAAATAAGAAAAACACAGATCCTAATTTGAGTGACTGAAATTCAAAAAACACATGACATTTTCTGCTGTTCTCTCTAGGCATTACAAGTATGTTCATTTTGTAACACAATCAAATCACTAAGTGACTTTTGTGAGCAAAAATATGCAAGTTATAGTAGGTATTAAGTTACTATCAAAACTTATAAAAACTTGCTAATATTTTTCTATCCGTATCCTCATTCTTTTCTATGTCGGTGGATACACAGAAAGCTGGAAGTTTTTTGCCAGCTATAGTGCTCAGAAAACGCTTCTCATGAACAGAAAAGGGAAGGAACCACTACGTGCACACAAAGAATACTCTTACCTTGTGGTAACTGGATTTTCAGACCATCTACAGTTGAGCATTCAGCTTCTGCTGAACCTTATAAGCAACCTTAAGGCTTCTGACCACACTATGCAGTTTGCTCTGCCTGACATTGCCAGAACGAAGTTGTGTGTGAGGCACCCCACACCTCCACTTCCTCTCAAATGCAGATCCAAATGCAGGAAGGAAATGGATGGCACATGTTCCATCCACAAGTTACTATATGGATCATGTGGCCCAAACAACTCCAGGTACTCCAAGACGTGCATCAGTCCCGCTAACAGGTATTCATGTTTCTGATGAGTTCAGGGAGTTTTTTTGTCTGTACATGCACATTTACTATATATTTACTACTCAGTACACTAGCTTGTAATAAGAACATACGAGTCAACATTAGCAATATATTATAGAAGCCTAATACAACCCTCCACAAAACAAATTCAAATTTATTCATAGTGTAAAGCTATTTTTACCCTCCTGCAGTCATACCATACGTTCTCTTCTCAGAGCCCAGAAAGCCTAGAAGTCCTAGAATTTTTGTATGTAGCAAGCTGAAACACTGTCCTAGAACTAAAATGAGATTATAGTTTATCTTGTGCTTTGCAAATTGTATTATTACGTTATCTCACATCTCTTGAACCAATATCTCTTTGGATAGGGACTATTCATATGTGTGCCTGCAATACCTAGGTGGTATTTAAGGCTTTTTTTTTAAAAGAAATACACATCCGTATTTTAAACGGCATCCTTCGAAAACTACCATAATACACTGAATAAGCATTATTGTAAATAGCTTCTTTTTTTTTCCCATTTTCCTTTGAAACAGTGGAGAAGGGACAGAAAGGTCAGGCTGAATTTTTCTATAACTCACCTTCACTTAACCAGAAAAAAAAAAAAATGATTCTGGCATAACGAATTTTACGTGAATCTTCCTTGGCTCAACAGAAAAATAGACAATTACTTGTTTTTGAACCCATGTCATGGAAAAACATTTCTCAGCAACAAATGCCATTACCTGAACCTTCATAAACAACCATTCCCAGAAGTGTTTGTTTAAACATCCTGCTGATTTCTAAAGCTTCAATTTGAGGTGAACCGTGCTTTCCCTGCCCCATGCCAGAACTGGGAAAAAAATAATTACTGTTAGCTAGATTTGCATCCACATGGTGTCAGATTAGCATTTCCAAATCAAAAAGATTAAAAATAGTAATAAAAAGCTTGTATAGCGTATACAAATTTAGGAGGCCACAGGAGTATAATGCATGCTTAAATACCTTGCTTAAACCTTTTTTAAAAAGGTTTGTTCTCCCCTTTTCCCTTAAGTCCTGACCACAAAAATTCAACTGACATGAAGTCTGGTATTAAAAATCCCCATAATCCACGTTACTGAATCCCAACTGTGTGCATTTCATTTTTTTGAAACAAAAATGAAATCAAGAGGAAATCAGTATGCAAACAACGTAACAGCAAACCACCATAAAGTTCCAGCTTGTCCAGCTTCTATTTCTGTGCCAAAAAGGGATAAAATTCACTTTGTTTGGTATAGATCAACTACTTTGTTTATACTGAAGCCTTTATCAGAACAAGATTAAAGAAATTTGTTCCAAAACTGCTAGTTAGCTGCTAGTTAGAGGGGGTATGCTTTCACTATTTCAACATTGGAAGAATTTCTGCTGCTTCAAACACATTTCTTGCTAATTTGACTTGCTGTCATACTCAGATAAAAACTGAAGTGCTACTTAGAGTACTAGTTATCAGCAGTTCCTCATTTCTTACTTCCTAAAAAAGAGATCCAGAGACAGAACTAAATGTACAGTCCTGATCTCTGGCGTATGTATCCTTTAGGTTTCATTGCAGTTGTTGTTTCTTTCTGAACATTAAGAGGAGTTTTAAACATCACAGAACCTTGCATTGAGATTTTAGTTTCCTCAAAGAGGAACCACGGTAACTTTTGTGAAAGATAACATCTTGACTCTTAAAGTCAAGAAATGCACAGAACACCTACAGTCTAAATCCAAGTGACTTATCAGTTTCAAGGACAAAACTACCCTTGAGAAAAAACAGAGTCTGCCACCCTATGCATTATAAGCGGCAAGTTAAGCCTTATAATCCATCATCTTACTTCCCAGCTTTTTCTCCTAAAATGACTACTTTCACTTAATGACGCATCTGCTGTAGGACCAAACAACTTCAGACTTAAGTGTCAAATGCACAAATTACAAAAACTTCTAAAGAAAAGCTTTCTGAATAAGGTGAGTCACAGTACTGAAAGGTCAGATCCCATATTACAGTTAACTGTTTAGGAGGTACAGAGGGAGATACAGATAAATGTAGTTTCTCAAAGGACAGCTCTTCTGCAATCCTAATTACTTAACAGGACCTACCTTATCTACAGTTGCAAAGATGCTTCCACCTCTATCTCATGCACTCATCTGGACTGTCATTTGTGTTTTTTCTTGAACCAACAAACCTATACAGTATCTTATTAACCAGCTATTCACCTCTTTTCTCTCCCCAAATCAAAAACTCAAAGTTCCCCAAAGAAGAAAACCCACTCAAACAGAACAGGACACAATAAACATCAAATAAACTTACAGGAAATTTATTCCAACTTAGTAATGTTCACTGCTGTGTGTATTATTCAGGAATTTATAGACCATATAAATTATTTTGCTACTGCTTTCAGAAATGTAGTAGTAGTACTACAGAAGTTAGTAATACACCAATAAACACTGTCACCGCAAAAGATGTGTACAAAAAAAAGAAAAGCCTCTGTAGAAAGGATAGTGGTTTTTATTGTAGTCTTAGAAAATATTGAATTATGAAAGATACAAAATCAACTGTTGGAATTATCTGTTTATTTTACAATCTGTATGCCACCATACTCTTATGGCTTTTAGATATTCTGTCCAAAGTATTTTAAAACATGCTTTAACAAAGTATTTTACAATTTCAAAATTGACTATTTCTTTACTGGAAAAACTCCAAAACGTTTACCTGAGAATTCGGTATCATAAAATTGTCATTCATTCTTAACTTTTGCAAGTTGATGATATAGCCTATAGAAGTCAACATGCAACTTGTATGTCTACTGTATTAAATAAATATTTTAAAAATTATTTAGATGCAGCTGGTTAGGCAAAAACCTACCCTCAAACTTCAACAAGTTCATCATATATTTAAATACATGACATGAATTTTAGCCTAACCCAACGTGAAAAGACAGCCGTAACTTCTGCACCGGAAGCCCTGCGACATTTGCTGGATGGAATTCAGATGCATCTGATCAGACCATGGCAGTGGAGCACAACTCTTTCTGGTGGATATTCCGACCTCTGGACCTGGTCACCACAGACTTGGTTTCATTCACAGCCAGGTGAGTCGGGGTATGGGCCACTGGATATATTTAAGTTCCCAGCCAGTCATTCTCTATGTACATGCTCCACCAGTTTATAACAAAACATTTAACCCAAGAAATTGCATTTTAGAGTACATGTATTATAGGACAATGCTTTAATGTCATTATCCATGTCGTTTCAAATACCACCAACTTTAAAAAGTGATAGACAGTCGAGGGTATGGGACTTCATTTTTACTGTTTCTCTTGGCTTGCTTATTAAGCAGAACGGACGCTTAAGGTAATATACTGCCCATGATGGCAGTACATGAGGGAGGCAGGATTAAATTAACCAGGAATATACAGATATTGGAGAACAGACACAGAGAGCTTCATGAGTAATACATTACAGGATCAACATATATAAACCCTAGTAATTTAAAAGAATTTCAATTTGATTATCTGAAAATACTTCTGAAGCAGTAGAACTCTCATGTCTGCAATATAGTATTTATTTCTGAACTTCAGTTACTGCAAGCACTGATTTATACAAGGTATGTTCCATTAACATTTTTCCCCCTTAAAATATGATATATTATGAAAATCCAAGGATATCACTAGAGATTTGAATTAACTTTCAATTGCATTATTGAGGTAGTGTAGTCACTTGTATTAGGTGCTGGTTACAAGAAGTACTGTTGAAATCTGTCAATTTTGTTTTAAATAAGTGGCCTAATAGTCTTTATTTATTAATGCTATGTTACCTGCTAAGAGGAAGAGAATTAAAAAAAAAAAAGATCCTTGCCAAACAGTTTCTTTAGCAAGTTTTGTCTCACTGCAAGAAAAAAAATGCAAAGTAGTATTTACAATAGTCCTTTGCTCTAGTTGCTGCCTACTGTACATGCACACGAAGACACAAACAGCTAATATACACTCTGAGGTAGGAAATGAAGAATTCCACTGGCTTGTACAAGATTCTTCATGTTTTGTAAACCAGCAAAACCAAAGTTTTCTGTGGTGAAGTTCAATACTTAGTTCTGGTGTGAGAACAACATCTAAATAACAAAGCAATCATCAGTATACAATATGCATCTACTTCCACGTGAAAGTCTTTTTAAAAAAGGGGAGGGGATTACTTTCAATTTCTCTTATTTTAGTGGCTGAATTTCTCCTTCATAAAGTAAATAAAAGAAATCCCTCCAGCTCTTTTCCTTATTATATTTTTATATATCTATACTTATAACACAAGCCATTGAAAATGCACTACAGGTTTAGCCATAAAATTATCCTGAAGATTAAAATTCTGAAATAGATCTTTACTGGTCCCAGTGATCAGAGGGCAATTAGACTTAGAGATTATAGACTTAGAGGTTACTTAAAATGCAATTAGGCACTGAAGTTATGAAGAATTTGGTGCCTGAATACCATAATTACAAAAACAAAGCCACTTGTCCTTAAACTTTCACAATACTTAATTCCAACTCATCACAAACAGCAGCAAGCTCAAAGGTACTAGGATAGTAAGTTACTGTACATCACTGAATTTTAACAAGCACCTGGGATTCAGATGCCTGAGGATCCAATGCACACTGTATAAGCAAAGAACTGTATCAATTTCAAGCTTCTGCCTTTCCAATACGTTATTTCTCCTGCAAACAGAGAAAGAGCAGTATGCTGCAGCACCTCTGCTGTTCCCATCATCTTAACACCACATGGGAAAGCTAAGACAAAGGCAAATATTCAATAAAAGGTGGCTCTGGTACAGGGACGTGAACAGCAGAAAGCAGGTAGCTGTTCCAGAAAGTACTTGCCAGAATCTCCTCATAATATCATGTTATCCTAACCCATCTACAAAATAAACATTTATAAAGCTATATACACTTCTTAAAGTTTGTCTGCCAGAAGAAAAAAGACATCTTAAAGAGATAAGCACTCCATGTACAGAAGTCATTGTGCATAAACATGTTAGGAATCTTGAGATGTAGAGTGGCATTAGGTACTGTGGCATAAACCAGAGTGAAGGCTACTTGATACCTGAATGAAAGCTTCCTCACAAATAAACATCTGTGCACAAAGTTTATACTTTCAAACAACTTACTTGAACATTCCTTGCCATCACCACACAGAAAAAGCTCTAAGGCTGACACGTACAAATTACACTCTAGAACTACACAGAGCAAACCCAAAGCTTGCCAAGTAATATAATGACCATGTAGTTGTCAATGTAGTTTTAAAAGAAAGTTCTCTTTACTTTCACTTTGTAAATTACTTTAGGATAATGCTCAATCTCGCTTTAAATCGCAATGTTGAGAGGCTGGCAAAAGGAAGATAATAGATTTACTCATCTGTAGTGCATTTGTCAGTCATTTGCTGACAGAAGTCTGTGATAGCACCACTCTGTCCACACTGTTCCACGAGTGAAGTTTTCTCCAGTGTTCTTACAGGAGCTGGATGCAGTTCTTGTACTTGATCATATGGTGCATCACACACACCTTTCACACACGGATAACAGGAACTCTGCTCATTTGTAGACGTAACACCTGAAAGGCCATCTGCTAGTTCTAGACCCGCTGGTATTGTGAGCTCGCTATCAGATGGCGCTGTTCGTTCTCTCTCCGGGAATAAAAATGAAAGCGGACAATCTGAGGAAGAATATTTCGCAAGTATTTGTATTTGCTCATGACTCAAGGCTGCTTCTTTACACACCTGCTGGCAAAGTCCAGTCAAATTCTGCTTTGTCTCACCCAGAGTTGACAAAATGTGATTTCTCTCCTTCAGCAAGTTTTCTTTTTCATTTTGCTGCAAAAAGAGAATAGCTTTTTAGCACACATTTTAACACAAAAAAACTAAAACAAGTCTGTAAATAACATTGCCAAATTCCTTATTTCAGCAGACTGTAAGATCAACAATGACAACCAAATGCCTACTAAAAGAACAATCCTACCCTATCTTGAAGTGTCAGCTCAGCTATTTGAAGTCTCTTTTCAAAGCATAAAACTTCAAAACTAATGCTGACAGCCAAAGGAATAACGCTTACTTATTAAATAAAACCTAGCTCCACTTACTATAAATATTCCCAAAACACTAATTCTACAGGATAACACAGCTAAACTGTTACCACCCGTTAGTTCAACCAAACATTAAGCAGCGCAGTTTCCATGGAGATTTTACGTTGAAAATTTAAGTGTAAAAAAGTAGACATCACATTTTCAGTATTGATATTACTCTGTTAGATGAAAATAAATTAAATTCTCAAGAAGTGTTAAGTCCACCACAGAACAAACAATGGACTTCAGAATTGTTTCTACAGTAAAATTTATTTTACTTCAACACCATAATCTTTCCTGAGACTTCTGGTACAAGTGGTTGAAGATGCAAGGACATAGAGAACTAGAGGGGGTAGCCTAATGATGTCAACAAGCAATGTCTGGAGGAAAAGAAAATGAGGAAACAAAGAACAGGAAATAAAACCCAAATGAAGTAGCTGAAAGAAAAAAAACCAACACATTTTTTACAGTTAGTTTAAAAAGGCAGAGTTTTGAAGACACATATTTCAGTTTCTGCACAAAGTTTTAAATAGCTTTTGAGAAATAAATCATCATGGGTTACATCAATTCGTTCTTAGAAATATTACTTTTATTTCTTCTCACATTCCCTCTTGCAGGAGAAACTCATACTGCAACCTCTACAATTTCTTTTTGAAAGTGTTAAGCAGCACTTTGCAAGGGAAGCAGTTTTTGCCAGCCTCTTTTGCCTAAAGAGATTAGAAAGAGTGTGGCTTCGCCAGATCTCCTAATCTGAAACGCACGTTTTGGGTATGCAAAGTCACTCAGCTGTACAGCACGGACTGATGAAATAATCTGGACTGTTGCTTAACACAAACTCAGAAATATCTTTCCCAGTGCAAGATGGGGGTAGGGAACTTAAGTTGTTAACAAGTTAATGCATTTCAATTTTAGCTGCATTATATTAGTACTGCAAAGTAATACTAACTAGGAGGTCAAAATAATCAGCAAATTAAAAACTCTCACTTCTGGTGAGGAATCTATTTAGGTCATGCATTTCTCCTTGCTATAACATATATAACAAGATCTCAATTGCATTTTAGATCACAGCTATGGCCTGTCATGCAGTGACACATCCTCCCCCTGAGCCACAGGATCTCCAAGGAAGTAGTACTTCTTGAGGCAAGCTGTCCTTTGCTCCCCCTCACAAGTACCCTCAGTCTAAAACTCTGATGTGAGAAAGTACAAGGTAGGTGGATACACATACACAGGTGTTCTGAAAGAGCTGTTTCTAGGAAGTCAACCTTTCCCTGAGAGGCCCACATATATTCCTATATAAAGAACAGGAGTGAACAGCAGGAACACAAAGGCTCACCCGGAAGGTCAATAAACAAAGACTATATGTGCTATACAAGGGGGGGGGTCTGTGGTGGTGGTTTCACACCAATGGCCAACTGGAGTCCTCAAAGGAAGAGGTAGGGGGAGGAGAAAATATGACTGCAAACAAAGGCTTCCAGGGTGAGATAAGGATCGTTTAAAGGAAAAAGAAAAAAGGGAGGAGAGTCTTGATGCCGTGCCAACCCTGCTCAGCAATAGACAAAACACTGGTGCGATACCAGGGCTGTTCTAGCTGCAGTTGCTGAACACAACACTCCATGGGGCTGCTGTGGGGAAGTTAACTCCACCCCTGCCAGACCCAGGGTCAGAGATGACCTTCTGTACAGAGCTGGTCAAGAAAAACAACTAAATCTAATTCTCTCAGAGAGCAGTTAGATTCAACACAGTACTACTTTTGTTCACATGTAAGTGGAGCTTAAGACTTTCAGATTCACTTGGATAGGAAGGTACAACTCAGGAGGTCTGTAGCCTGAGCAAAGTCACCTCTGGGTAAGATCAGTCTGCTCAGGGGTTTATCCAGTGGTGTCATGAAAACCTCCTAGGACAGAGCCCACACAACATCTGTGGGTAACCTCCTCCATTGCCTGCCTGTCCCCATTGGTAAAATGGGGTTTCCATATATCCAGTTGAAACCTCCTATTTCTGTTTATGACAGGGTCTCCAGCTCTTCTGCTGTGAATAAGACTACCTGCTGGGAGTACTCCCATTCCTAACAGCTACATCATCTTGATGACTTCCCCACAGATGTGGGCTGGTGGCTATTAGGTCTCCCCACAACCATCTCTTCCTGAGCAGAAGCAGCCCCATTTCATCTGCCTCTCCTCAAATAAGTACTTCATCCCTGACCGTCCCAGGGACCCCTCTCCTAACCTTATTCATTTGTTGAGGTCCTTCTAGCACAGGGAGGGCAGTGGCGAAACTGGGCACCATATTCTGGATTCAGTCTTACAAGTGCTAAGTATAGGAGTGCAATCACTGCCCTCAAACCACTGGCTGTGCTCCTGTTAATACAACCCAGGATGCTGACAGCCTTTTTTCAGCCCGGACAAGCTGTTGACTCATGCTCAGCTGTTGACTCATGCTCATGCCCAGAACACTCCCCCAGGGCCCTTTCAGCAAAGCTACTCCCCAGCCAGTCTCCAGCCTCCGCTAATGCAAGGGGTTAATGTCTGCCCCAGATAGAGGGGTTTCTTGTGGATGCACCACAACTATGTTTTAATCTGAGAAAAACAAAAACCTGATAAGCAAAAACTCAGACATCAATACAAGACAACACACTGTACAAACTGGAAACCAGTATGAATTGTTTTGCCAAATAACATTTCCTAACAGTACACAGAGTATTATCTACCTGTCCAAAGTTTTCCAACTATACCACATTATCCTCTCTCAGAGCCACATGACAGAGAACACTGTGAGAAGAGCAACCAGATTCTCAGGCCCAAGACTGACCCAGAAAAGCAGCAATCCGGCAGGAGTCACCATGCACAAAGCAATCTGGGTGTGTACCGTACACTCTTCAGATGTCTCTTCTTCCAGACACCCAAAAATTATGTCTAGACAAGTCTCTCAGTTTCTGTATTTGTGCACAACTAACACAGGTTTGACGGCGCACAACATCAGCTGCCCTAAGACGCTCTCAACAGCTTCAAACAGCGTCTTCAAGAAATTCTGAAGAAATTTACCCGCTCAGTTGGAAAAAAAGCAACAGGAAACATTTGTACCTAGAGCACAATTCAGAACTCAGGCCTCACCTCACAGTTCTCAATGCTC
The DNA here is from genome assembly GCF_011077185.1 of Oxyura jamaicensis. NCBI lineage: Eukaryota > Metazoa > Chordata > Aves > Anseriformes > Anatidae > Oxyura > Oxyura jamaicensis. The sequence continues at coordinate 107,538,704 of NC_048893.1, read as the reverse complement.
ATTGTCTACCACTCGTACAATGATCTCTCTCTGTCAAACAGCAGACACTCATTCTGTTCTAGCGTAGGTCCACAGAAAAAAAAAGATACTACACTATAATTGTTGTTTAGTCAACTACAGGTCTAATCCTGCAGATGAATCATGTCTTTAAATTTTTCTCCCCAAACTGTTGCACAATACTGACAAAGTTACAAAACAAACAGAAATCGCATAAGACATCAGAAACAGAGTTCTGAGCTGTCAGAAACAGCTTCTTGCTTAGCCTGAGTAATATTTTTTTATTAGCACAACCACCTGATTTCCCTCCCCACTCGAACATCTTCACTGAGCACACTGAACAGACTTGCTCTGTCAACTCATCAGGGTTGTATGGCACTCTCAGCCTTCCCTCAAAGTCTCTCATTTGCTGCAGGAAAATCACATTTTCACAAAATCACATTTTGTGAAAGATGAAGCATTTCTGGAAAATAAGTTTCTAGCCTCTGGTCCTTTGCTCTAGTTTTGTTTTCTTTTTCATTTTAAGGTCAGAAGGAAAAAAAAGATACTAAATTCATCTATACAGAGCACAAAGTCTAAATCACCACAAACAAAAGTACAGTAAACCTAACTATTTAGTTCATCTGGTGTAATCAACAACAAAACTGAAATGAGAGGGTCAGAAACAAACATTAAAAAAACATCCACAATAACTTTCTTGCCAGAAGAACTTCAGATTATGTACAGCTATATGAAGCTACACATTCATTTATCACTTTAAAGGAGTAGCATATGTAAACAGATGCCTGTAGAAAAATTTGGATACATTAATTCCTCTGCTACAATCTTGATAAAACTGATAAAACTGCAAGCAGCTTCCTGAGTTCTGCTGTATCTTCTGCCTTTCTGCACGTGTCTCATTTTTAAGATTCAAGATTCAAGAAACAGTTTACCAGGCTGTGCTGATATTTTACAAGAACAAATACCAACAACACTGTAACAGTAAACTTGACCATAAGGGTTATGAGTTGAAAGAAAAAAAAGCACAAAGCAAGAAAGTACATAGAGGTAGAAAACTGAGCAGGATAAGATGACAATGTGGGAATCGTTTTGTGTAACTAAGCTCAATACTGATGGCAGTTCTGAAACAGCCTTCACCGAGAATTACGCTGTGATAAAGTTTTACCACAGAAAAACACAGAGGAACAGCGTGCATTTTAGTGTAGGCACAGAAAAATCTAGAACTGTTATCAAGAAGTCATCTGTTAAAGACGGAAAGTTCTCTGAGCTTAAGTGGATAAAATAATAAGCCACCTCAAGCTACTGGCAGATATCCAAAGACGACATTTAAAGAAAGACTCAAGTCAATATTAGTAATGAATATTTATACATACCAGTTTTTCGATTTCAGATTCAAGATTCTGTATGCAGTCAAGTTTTCTCTTACGACATCGCTGTGCTGCGATTCTATTTTTACTTCGCCTTCGGATATCATGAATACAGTCCAACTGTTCAGGAGTTAATTTATGCATTTTCAGAAATGACTGGAAGTCATTTCTGGAAAGTGAGATAATCCTTTGTGCATTAAATGGCAGTTTTACCTAGAATGTAAGATACAGTTGTAAGTCAAAGGTGAAACTGGTTTCCACATACTCCAACAGGTCAATTCAAGTCTTTAATTATAAGCATTCTTTATCACAACACTTATCTTTCTTCCTTAATCTCAGAAGCAAGAGCAAAATAATATAGCCATCAGATGAGGTGGATAAAATCCAGGGATTTCAAATGGATGAGCTCAAGGATGGGAGAAATAATTGAGCGCATTTATACTAGCTCTTCAGAAGAATGTTGAGAGTAGGACCAAAAAAAAAAAAAAAGAAAAAAATCGATCCCTGGGTACAGCAAATCACTTAGGCAATAGATGCTAAAACTAAGTTATGGTTAAGTTATGGACACATAAAATAGGTGTCAAGAATCATTATGCAGTCTCAAGTTTCCTCTAACCTGCTACTAAGAGTGTATTCTGTATCCATTTTTATACTTTACTGTAGGAAGAGTTAGTACGAAACAAGCATCTACTTAAAGTAGAGAAGTTACTGGCAGTTAATATTTGTTTTATAATTCTTAATGCTGGAGAAGAGAGGATCAGGCTATTGCTATTAAGTCAGTCTACAAGCAGAGTACTTACACCTGAGCTATAGAAGCAGTTACAGAAAACACACAGATCATACAGTCCTGGTAAATACCAAAAGCCATCTTTACAAAGTAAGTGTCAGGTTTTATTGAGCACCCAATTAAAGACAGTATTTTAATCCCTCTGTTTGAGTACACTAAACAGTAGAATGTTATCTTGCTGTGGTTAAAGATCTGGAATTCACTTAAAAAGCAAATAAGAACTACCACCCTTCTTGTGTTTGGCTATCACCGGTTAATAAGCAGACAAACAAATGGGCAAAGTATTACCTTAAGCTATGAGGCCATTTTCTTCTTTGCAATATAAAGATGAGGAATGTTTTTAAGCCAATTCTGGCCCTTTTTGGCCTGTCAACCTTCTACAGGAATGGCAGCTTTCACTTATTTTAAGTTTCAGTAAGGTCCCACCACACAGAGTTGCACTGCAATTCTACAATTCTAGGAACCATGACAGAAGTCATTCTATGTACACAGAAAATCCTTTTGAGATTTGACTGCTTACAGCATCTGTCTACAATGCTACCAAAGCGGTGACACGTAGAAAAGACGTGCCAAATAGTTTCTGCATTTCAAGGGAACAAGTATAGCCAAAGTTTTGGAGACGGTGATGCTATTAAAGCAGTTTTAAGTACACAGCTACTGTAGGCAGCTTGAAAACTTAATTTTCATTTTGCAGGAAAACTGAAGTATTATTTCTCTCCCACCTTCTCACCTCAAACCAAAACCAGGAACTTTTTAAGTTTCTATAAAACAGACCATGAAATTTAGTTATGTTTAACTGAAGTAGACAAAAAAATCCACATGCTGTGGTTTAAAATACTTCTAACATCTTTTGATCAAGTTGTTTCAGAGAAGTATCTGAAGAGATCTAATACCTAAGCATCTATCACTTCAGTACCCTACAAAACTTTTAAGTCTCCTTGAATTAACAGTGATCTCCCATACAGATCTTCAAATGGTTATTTTAAGTTTAATTTCCCAAGTTTTTAAAACAAGCAACCACATCAAAATAACAGGACTCAGGTTTCTGAGTAGGGCCTTAAAATACACGTAAGCGAAAGATACACAAGGATGTTCTTACCTCACATTCTTGTTCTCTTGCTGAACAGGATTCACTGTCTCCCTCGGTGTCAGTTTCCGAATCCTCTCCTAAACTTATCACATAATTATAGGGGCACTGTTCTTGCTGTTGTCCCTGAACATAATCTCCACTGCTTATTTCAGAGCTGTTGGAGCATCCTTCAGTACTAAGGTTACTTATGAAGGGGCAGTTGACAGAATTCAATGTTGTAAAAGTTCGTTGAGAGCAAGGTTCAGGGCTTTCACTGATCCTGATACCCAGCCACGGACACTCTGATTTCTTCCCCGAATATACAGGCTCCGAGCATTCTTTCAGAACTGCAGACTGTAAATGGATTTGGCAGGGTTCTGTACTGTAAATATCGCTCCAGAACCCTTTTGCTAGATGTTCTGCTATCTCTCTCTCCACACTGCTTCGATCACCTGCTGATGTAATGTTAATGGCTTCTCTAGTGCACAAATCAACCTTCAAAGGTGTATCATCTTGACCTTCAATTTTGTCATTCCCAGCTCCAGTACTTGTTACAGTTTTTTCAGTTAAGACTGTGTTGTTTTGCACACCACTGAAATTCAAGTTACCATATTGCTCACATGTATGCAAAAAAGACACAGAATTAAGTCCATGAGGTGCAGCAGTGTTCTGAGGGAAAGCAGCAACATCAATTTTCTCCACAGGACATGAAACACTCTGAGTCACAGAATCCTTCTTTGACTCTTCCTTTTTCTCATTGTCTTCCTCCCCTTCTTCCATTTTTACCTGAGTCTCTTCACATTTGGAGACCAGCTGCATAGGTACACACTCCTGAGCTTTTCGTGTGCCATCATTATCAGATATTTCCTTCTCAAGAAAAGTTGCAATTGGTGGCACCTGAGCATCTTTAATACTGGAATTGGACTCTGTAGTATGAACTTTGTCATTTCCAAAAGCTTTCTGGAATTTCCTGTACTTTGGACATTGGGAAGATGAGCTGGAGACATTACCCTTTTCTATATGTGATGGATCACAGGTTTGATTGGTGTTATCTTGGAGAGTAGGTGACGTTTTAGGATTTTCTTCATCTTTACAGAGCTTTGTGTGAGATGTTTGAATATATTCTTTTTCTAGAAGTTCTTCTGCTTCATCATCAATTTCTAGGTCTCCATCATCCACGTTGCCAGTTTTAGGGTTTGCTTTCTTACAATGTTGTGTACAACATTTCTTCCTAGGACATTCTTGCTGATCCGATTTACAGTCCAAAAATTTGAATTTGAGAAACTGGAAGCAGGACTCTTCAATGTTGTGAACACCCAAGAATTCAGCACACTTGCAAACTTCAGACACATTGTCTTTATTTAAGATAAGTTTAGCTGTGTATGCAAACTGAAGCAAGGGACTAAATCCTTTAAGGGTTACCTATTAAAAAAAAAAAAAGAAAATATTAGTAAGGCCAACTTCCTTCTTGGTGAATCCACAACCAACTCTCACTTGCCTCCTCTCGACCAGGACATACAGTATGAAAGAGAACAAGGCTTCGTGTTTCCAATTTCAGTACAGCGGGCAGTTCAGTTGCCAAGTTTCCAGTTACAGCTCCAGTGTTGTAGATGGGTTTAAACACGCAGAATTCACATTTACCAGTGAGCAAAGCATGCCATCAAGATAGAGAACAAGAGAAAAGCAACAGATTTGTTCCACAGAGTATGACTGGCCACACTTATTGTAAAACAAATCTTCTGATACAATTTTATCCTGTATATTTTATGGCAGTTATCTTCTTCACTGTAATGAATCTTTTAAATAGTACTAACAAGTGAAAAATATTGCTGTATACTGAAAACCAGTAACCGAACTCCAATTTTACAAAAATATCTTTCAAATTGAAGTTATGCATGAATTACCCTAGAATAAGATCAAGATGCTGCTGGCATTAATTATTCCTTTGAAGAGCAATTATTGCTATTTGCTCAGTTTAATGCATCACTGATATAAAACTTTTTGAAATAATGGAATTTTACCACATATTATTTGTTATTGTATCTACTCTACTCCTTTCTTCTTCCCATGGCTGTAAAGAATGGTACCCAAAACACTACACCAACAGCAGTTATTCTCAGTTTAAAGCCTCTCTGGAGTACATAGGTTTACTGGAACAGTTCCATCATTATCATCTCAGTTTCTACTGCAGAACAGTTACCTAAAAGGAAACTCAAAGATGAGCAAAACTGTATCATCACAAACTGAACAAAATCTACACCAGAAAAAAAAATTACTAAGGAATCAAGTAGGAAAGTGTAAACAGACAATCATATTACAAGTTACATGATACTTCCACTAGCCTCTCTGCAAAGACAAGATGAAGCAATACGTTCATTATTTATATTCAAACTCAATCCCACGCTGGTACCCTTCTTTATTTTAAAGAACAGGGCTTTATGCTGAATGAAGTGCCATATTAATGCATGAACTATACTGAATTCTTCTGCTAGCAAGATAATTTACTACACAATTTGATTTATGAATCAGTTGAGTTCCTTTTTTAAAAAAATAAATACCACATGAAGGGCAGCTGAAGGGATCTGCACAGAGACAGTTCAGCAAAAAGACATTCTGAAAAAAAGAGAAGTCTTATGACCTTATTGTAAAGGATTCTTAAAATAGTGTTTCACGTATTCTCTGGAGACAAGAATACTGATTACACCATCACATTAATTCATCCCTAAAAATACAGGCAGGGAAAAGACAGTTCATCCATATGTTGTCAAGAAGTATTCAAACCTAGTACAGCCAACAAATCATTATAGTAGGTTTACAAACAAATTACACTCATGTATATAACCAAACAGAACAAGTACAGTGATATTTCAGAACTGTTTTTCCTACATAAGGTAGATATATTTGTTGTTAAAACATGAAATATTTAGAGAAAAAACACTATACCCCTTATCCTTTCTCTTACATATTTCTAGATGTCTACCCTCAAACAAGATAGACTAGAATGACTCTTGGGCTGACTGACCCTAAAAAGCAAGTCTTGCAGAAGCCATTAAATTTCATTTGCATTTTGGCTCAAATTCCAGATCTTAGTGAAAACATTAGTATGAAAACAACAACAGACAGCAACATGTCAGTGGTTTGTTTTGACAATATAATGTATACGAACCAATCTAAAGCCAAAAATATTTTGGTATTTCAGATTGTGGACTGGTATCTTTCATTTTAAATTTCAAATACTTTGGATGATTGAAAAAGTTAGAATTTTTTTTAACCAAACCACGTGATTAGTATTTGTCTCTCTCATATATGCAGCTTCATAAACTGACTCATTTCAGAGTGTTCAGCAGTTCCCAGAAGACAAGCTCAAAAACATTTTCAGATTCAGCAACTTATCAAGTAAATGATGAGATCTAACAGTGAATCTTATCTTTTAATCACTGGTTTTGCTTCTTACTTCAGCATATTCAGTTCTTACATCAGTAATGCTAAATGCTAAATATGAGGACTCATCTCACTCATGGTATCAGGATTATTAAATTCTTCCATTTTGTTTACAAACTCTGGTTCCCTTTTAACTCAGGTTGAGTTCACAGGTCCATGGGAACACCAGTGTTTTACAACAGACTGTTCCCCCCACACACACTTTGATGTACATTTCTTGTTCTTCTAATATCCTATTTTCTATCTTTCCAGAAGTTTGACATGTCACTATTTCTTCTCTTTTACTCCAAAAGTCAGCTTTGTGTCCCCATCACCTTAATTCCCTTCCTTATCAGCTCCTTTCATTACTTTGCTTTTAATAGGGAAGATATTCAGGCTACCAACATAGTAAGCTATCAAGAATAAAAAGGGGGAAGAAGAATGCACAGGCATGGTAAGGAAGCTGAGTAAAAGTGACGTAGTGGTAATGTGATATGGTATAGGTTTGTTACGAAGTCATCGATCAGAGAATAGCAAAGATCACTGAAACTCTTTAAACAGACTATCTGATCCCTTTTGGTTTTCTGATTTTCATCAAATCAGAAAGATTCTGAATACAGAAACTTACAGTGAAGGGGTTATTTTAATGAGATACAGGCTTACTGTGAATACATTGATACATTACATTTAGCACTCAGTTTACTCTTTACATGAAAAAGTCACTAATGTGTCACTATAAATATTCATTGACATGCAGCTTTCCACCTGCTTTAATTATTTCAGTTGACTTACCAACAACTGGCATATTATTTCTATCCCCCTTACCAGACTGATTACCAAAAGCCACCTCCCAGAAAGCCAATGATCACGCACCAATCAACTCTTAAGCTTACTGCTACTTCTGGGCACAGAGCACTTGGAGGCTCTTGATTTTTCATTTACAAGCACAGTGGTTAATATAAAATCCAAACATTTGTTTGCCTCATGCCTCTTAAATAAATACCATCTGAAATCTTTAAGTGCCTTGAATGCTATTAAGTAAATGCCATCTGAAATCTTTAAGTGTCTTGAATGCTTTTAACTAAATACCAACTGAAATCTTTAAATGTCTTGGATGCTTCAGGTATCTAATAATCAATTTTCTTTCCTATGGATGACAGGTTCTGGCTGATTTCCACTGCATGCCTTCGAATTCAATCTGAGTATGGATTTCAACTGGAAAAAGAAAGCAAGTTGTTGCAATACATTTTCGCAGCAGAAGAAAGATCGAGCTGCTAATTATGTGTGCAAAAAAAGATGGGGAACTGAAGAAAACTACAGTAAACTGTAAGCAAGGAATATAAGCATGGTTGTATTTCTCAAACCTTCTTAAACAAATCCTTGATGATGCTGGTGTAAAGCTTGAAATATTAATACCATTCATTTGTTGTTTACTACTCCAGAAGTACTCCCTTTTCGCATAGGATGGCTAGATCTGCAGTGGCTCTTCAACATCTGAGGTCCATGTTAAACACCTGTTTTTTGACAAGCTCATATGCTTTGAATCTGGTGCACGATTTTAAAAGTAATATACACCTCATTGAACAGCTCTACCCTACACACTCCCCAGCACAGTATTTACTTATCTTCAGTCTGTGATATACCCTAAGATCTGTCTAGCCTTTACGTCAAATCAATGGCAGCTTTACAACTCAAAAATTCCTTCCACCTCAGCTCTTTCCTTAATTTCTAATCTCCATTAAGCATCAGCCTACTGTAAAACAGATTTGAACAAAACAGATTAGAAGAACAGACAGGTAAAATACAGAAGTAAGTGACACTCACCTCCTCTGGTAAAGTGATAAGATCAGCATCCAGCTGGCCCACAATTCTTGAAAGGAAGTAACTACTGCAAGCTGCAAGCACAGCTTTGTGAGCCCGAAATCGTTGGTCTTCCACTAAAATAGTGACATCACAAAGAATATCTTGCTTTCTCTGATCATCAAGACTGAGAAGTACATTGGTACTATGTACTGAAGACTCATATGCAAAAACCACACTATTCTTCTCACTTAGAGACATTCTGTATCACAGTTGTTGGTGTAAGTCTCAGTGGAAAGCATGCTTCTATTCTTCCAATCTGGAGAAAGAAAAAAATAGTGTACATAAAAATCATATCCAGCAGGAACATACTGATGATACTAGAACACAAAAGGAAACTGTTAAACATGCATTGCCTGTTCTAAGACTAAGCTTAACACCTAATATTTCATTCATGATACCACAAATACATGTTTATGAGCAATTAACATTTCCAAACCTTGATATGTACATCTTCAGTATTGGTTTAATAGCTGAACAGACCAAAAAAAACATTTTCCCTTGACTTCAGGGATACAGAACAGTTTTTCTTCAGCAAGTCATTAATAACAACTTTACTGTAATGCCTAGAAATTATTTAAGCATTGATTTTTAGTTGTGGAGTTAGTAACTCCAACACTATGGAAATGTAAAGAGAAATAAAACCCAGAACTGTTAAGCTAAAATCCACCAAGATGCTACATGAACTACTTGTTTACTGATTCATCCAGTACAGAGTAAAAAAATTTTCTATCTTCTTTAAAAAGTAGTTCAACAATTCTTACTGTTTTAGCAGTCAAAAAAACACTTTCATTTTCTCTCTAGCAAATATTTTACTTTTTAAGCACATTAGTTCTTATTCTCCACTTGCATTAATTCCCCAATGCAGCCTTCTTCCTGCCCTTTTGCTCATTGCTACTTGGATCATGCTTGTCAGAAGTTTTCTTTCATAATGGAACACTGATTCAGATCATCTGGCAATGGTGTGATAGAACAAAGTTCTGAAGTATTCATTGGATAATAACACTAATATAATATCAAAATCTCAGAAATAAACTCTAAAGTGTCCTGAAGCTATTCCTGAACTCCCGGTGTTTGAGAAATAAAGAGCTAGGAAAAGCCAACCCTCCTAGAGAGTGCAAAGTTTAACACCGTTTCCAAGTCCAATCTTTACACTGCATTTCTAACTTCCTACTTTCTTTGGATTGAGCCTTCTTTCAAGAAGAGAAAAAAAGGCATAATAGAAAGCATCTTCACACCTAAAGTTTGATCAAGAAGCTAAAAAGTTGGATTTGGAACTAGCTGATGATCTACAAGGAAAATATGTCACTGGGACTAGTGTTACATTAACAAATTAAGCACTTCCATTACACTGGACTACTCTACGCAAGGGTTACTGTAACTGCAGACAGCTGCTGACACAAAACTACACAACTATTGTATTGCTCAACAGAGTTTATGATATGCCAGCTCCCAACAACAATAAAGTTGTAGCCAATATGAATCCTCACTTTTCAGATACAGGAAGCTTTCACAAGTGAAGGGAAGAGGGCAGGAGCATTTTTCAGAACAGTAGGAAAAAAAAAGACAGCTACCCTGCCAAGATATACTTCTAGTTACTCACAGCTCCAGTTATTTTCACAGGATACTGGCATTTTTAGTGATCTTTTGAAACATCCAGACTCCAGTAAAGCACAGAGCGTCAATGTTATTCACGCCTTCCACTCCCTAATGGAATACTGCACACTCAACTTCACCAAGAAAACTACAGTTCACGACTTGACCAAGAAAGTAAGTACATTTTGGGGTGTTTACTTAAAAAAAAATTGTTTTGTGAAAATCTAAGTTTCAAGACAGTTACACAAACCAGAGCTTTCCCACTAAGAAATAGCTCTATCTTGAGTAGTTAACCCTGAAGGGCTTATTTTGGGAAGAAAAGACACTTTGAATCTTTATTTCCATATACCTAATGAAAGACTAAACTTTTGTTTACTTAAACATCACAGCTTAACTGTGTAAGTTGTTAATATCCTTATCATATTCCTCAGATATTATAGCACATGTTGTTTGTTACTGGAAGGTCTAAAAACCAATTAGATGAGGAACTAAGGACAAAATAGAAGACTAAATCCAAGGAGCTGGGGATCACGGGGCAGTATTAAAGATAAGGACCTCTTTTAGGCCGAGCACCTAGGCCCAATGCGTCAGAAGATTAGTTGCAACAAGTTAGGGGTTCTTTATTTTTTCTTCAAGTCCTCACAACCCTCAGACAGCCCGTGCAAACGTGCTGCCCTTGGGTTCTCCCTCATAAAATAATCCATTCCAGTATCCTGTCCAGCTCGTTACACTTTCATAGCCTGGAAGTTTAAGAGGAACATTAACATATGTATGTGTGCAGTACAGCTGAACCTGTTCCACTTCATCTCTACAAGGCACACAACGTGCTTTCAAAACCCTGTGCAGCCCACTTAAAGCACTGATAACAGATTTCCAATGTTGTTGCTGCCAAAAAAAAAGTTTCTACGTGGAAACACCACCTTCTGTTTCTTCAAGAGGGAAAGCATTTTATTTGAGTATAACCTGATTTAATATTTTTAATCTGACAGAATACTATACTTCCTAATGTGAAGATTTCAATAGAGTTAAGCCCCCACCTTTTTTAAACAGAAGACAAGTTTGAGATGTCCAAAATACAAGATGCAGCATTTCATTAAGCATTTCAAAATTTAAGAACCTTTAAGAAGCAAAAACCAAAGCCCAAAACACTAAACCTGTCTTCTCTGTAAAAATCTAATAATAATCTTGACATATGGTAAAGAGAAATTAAAAGGAAAACAACCAGAAAATTAAGAATGCTCATGAAAACAAAGTATCAAATGGGAAAAGGGAAAATCTAAGCACAGTAAGAAATCTGTCACACTTAAGAGAAGTACTAACAAAGGTCAAATCTGTGTCTTAATTCTGTTTTCCAGTTGTGTAATAAAGGCAAGGCCACACATTTATTATGGCACGTCATGACAGCCAACTAGATTTTCCACTCTATGTTCAGAATACTGTTGGCCATAAAAGTGTCATTATATACACATCCACAAACAATGCTAGCAGAAACTCTATTCTTGTCTCCAATAGAAAAAATATATATATATATATTCTAAACTGTTTTCCGTTCCTCCTACTCTATTCTTCTGGAGCACCCACAAATTATTTCCAATTAATACTACTTATGGATGGCCAAAGAGGGTAAGAGGTTTGAAGCAGACAAAGCAATTTGATGGCGCTTTTTAAGAAGGTGTGTAACTTGCAAGCTCAAGCTGCAACTGCTCCCCTGGCACAGACCTTCATAGGCTTTCCCTGCCCCAATACAGGTGTGCAGCTTGCATCTCTTCATTTACTACAAACACTTGTCAGATTTCCCCCCCTCAGAAAATTTAGATGCAAGGAACTAAAAAAAAAAAAAAAGGAAGCAGGACACTCAAAACAGTGATAAACTACTTCCTTGAAAGTTATCAATCTCCTATTCTACCATGCTATCTTTATTTTCAAGTGAACACTTAAGGAAAGCAAACTAGAGGCAGGCACAAATAACTTGTAGAAATACTCCAAGTCAGCCTTTGGCTATATCTAAATCCCTGTTTACTCAATCAGTATAACGTAACAACCATTTTGCTGAATGCAAAAGAAGATAGGAAACAAAAATAGATAAGAATGCTGATTAAGGTATTCGATAGAGCAGTCACCATCAAAAATAAGGAGAATTCAAAGAGATCTTAAAAAACTTAAAGTAGTCCTTATAATGCAGGTTGAAAGGATTAAAGAAGAAACAATATGTCACTAACTACAAATCCTCCATCAGTGGAAGAAAACTAGTACTGTCAGTACAAAGGCATTCCTTAAATTCCTCTCATGTGAAATTCTGGGCACCTAATAACCTCAGAGGCTTGAGGGGAGAGGAAAGAAACTAACACAAGTGCTAGTATAAGAGCTACCTGGAAGAACACTTGCAGCTGAATGAATCAAGATCTACTTTGAAAACACAGCGAAGCATGTGACTGTAAAGCTGCCATTCTTTATCAGGCAGCCACTTTGATCAAGAATATTCTGCTTAAGAGCAAAAATAATATCTCCTAAGTACTGGCTATAAAACCTTATTCCACCTCATAGCGAAGTTATACTGATTTTTTCACCCCTTCTACCATAGGGCTCAACACTAAAATTATGAATAACAGGTACCTGTAAAATCACTATGTCTTCAGAAGATTTAGACACGTCTACTTTAATTGACTTAATATATACATATTCATTTTCAGAAGGACATACAAAATACTTGTGATCCTAATGGAAATTAGCAGTGCCAACAATGTTAAGAAAAGTTTCTTTGAATACAGTGTAGAGATTAGAGCAAGATGCCTGTCCACATTTATCCGGAAATAAGAGATCTCACCAGGACTCATTTTCTTCACATGACCAAAGTTATTCATTAATTTATATTACTAACATGGAGGTAATTGCACAGTATAGAAAGTGTAAGGTACTTTAAGTAAAATTAAACCAGACTTCAGGTATGCTCATCTGATAGATTACAATTGGTAGAAGTTACTTCTCCTTAACTCCTTGGTGATGGCAGAAGAAACCAGGTTAAGTAATCCTCTAGAACAGGTACTGGTAGGGAGGGAAGTACAGAGTCACTTCAGTGCTGATCTTCAGGAAAACCTTACGTTGTCCCCATTTGACTCTAATTGCATATGTTCCAAAGATGATGATCACTCTGGTCAAGTCCATGTCAAGCTATAAGGAACTGCAGTTGCTAAGTTACAGAAGGAACATAATAGATAATATTATCTTGGAATAGATACCGTAAGAGTGGGAACATATTACCCAGATAAAACCTTGTAACAGTGCACATGATACAATTCTTGTCCACATTCAGAAATCTGGCTCAAGGTAAATTAACTGTGACTTTCATGCTCAGCAGCACCACTACAACGGGTAAAAACCCACATGCAAATGAACATCCTGTGGTCAACAGGAAAACCTTATGCCAGAGATGAAGGAAGCTCTGAAGCATCAAGTTGCCAATGAAGCTGAAGTACTTAGTGCTAAGTACTACGTACACTATGCAAAGGATAGCAAAACTCAGTTCATGTACACTCAAAAGGAGTGCCCACTTTTCTTGCATCATTCAGTCCAAGCTTCATGATATGCCCCAATGACCAAGCCCTTTACAGTTGCACAAGGAAGATAAGCAGAAATCCTATTCCAAAGGGAAAGTTCTATTGCTAACCAAAAGCAACAGCACTAGGATGTAGATGTTAAGAATGCATTTGAAACCTGAAAACAATAAAATATCACCCATCGGCTCATTGCAAGTTTTAACATCAGCAGCAATTACCTCAAGTAATCACCCCAACACTCATCAAGATGCCTGCTGAACAACTACCAAAGAAATCCATCTTTCCTACTGAGAATTTCTAGGACTTCCATGCTGTCCAAAATATTTTATTTATAATGAATGCCAAACATACAGGATTGTAAAAAAATCAACTGAAGTGACAAAATAAATGAAATATACTATTTAATATTAAGAACTTCTTTGGACTCTGAAGCTTTAAACGGAATAGCCTGCATTTTGCATCTATGTTGGAAAATCCCCCCAACGTCATATAGTTTACAACAAAGCTTTTAATTGACTCAGAAACAACCAAATAACACCAGTTCTGTACACTTATAGCTGTTTATTGTATACTTCCATCATTCTTTCTAACCAGAGAAGACAAAAACAACAGCTGGAAGTGTCCCCGCCTGCCTATGACAGCTGCCAAGAACTTCACTACTAAGTAACTTACAATAACAGCATGACAGCTCTCATACTGGTGAAGAAATTCAGCATCCTTCAGTCTGCTTTCAAACACCACAAACACTAAAAAGAAAAAGGTGAGAGATTTCAGCATACAAAGGGACATGCTTTACAGCTAAAGCAAATGTTTTTGCATGTGAGACCAGCTGAAGCTGGAAAGATCCACTGGCAGTGTTAGAAGAAAATTCACAACCAGAAAAAATGAATGAGTCATAGAAGTCAGCTCCATAGGCTCTCAGACTCCTAAAGGGAAAACAGCCAAAAAATACTAAAATGGCACTTAGAACTGAGGTAGATGTTTGAGGATGGAAATTAATACAAGTAACAGCAGAAATGACAGAAGGATACACCTATGATTTGTATACACATTTACTAAAACACTTTTTGAACATTGTGAGTTGAGTGTTTCAAGTGTCCTTAAAAATACCAAATCAGAGCATACAAATCCATGGAAACCAACCAATAATGGTCAGACCTTTCCTACCCAGGAGGCTTGTACTTTCAGGACAGAGATGGCTGATTTGCCAAACTGACAATCTAGACTCTGGGGGGCAAATCTAAAGACCCAGAAGAGAAACTCCCAGTATCTAATTCTCAGCAAGTTCAATGGGAACCCACAGGCACCTGCATTTGAGCAAATCTAGTGAGCATCCTAGCTTAATGATCACCTGTGAAAGGCTGTCAAATAAAACATAGGACTGTACTTTGCTACCATCGACTGTGATACACTCAATAGCAAGAGGGGTAATAAACCAGCTCAAACTGGCATGTGGTTCTTCAGTCTTAAGCTCTACAAAGACAGTAACGGTACTAGCAAGAGCCAAGGAAAAAAAAAAAAATCTATCGAAGTTAAAACCTATCAACTTAATGCTTTCTTCTCAAGAACAACAGCCTTTTGTTTTCCATCAGTCAGTAACTCCATTTTAGAAATTCCTGAAAGGAGGTAATCTTCTATTCCTAGACTCACGTATCAGTGTTGCTCTACCACCAATCTGTCAACAAGTACAGGGGTTTGTTTTGTTCCCCACCCCCCCAACCTTCTGCTACAATACATTTCCTGTAAATTATCCAACCCAAGAGTTACTCAATTTACTGAAAAAGTAAACAAAAACTTGTTCCTTATTCTTTACTTAGTGAACAACCATCCTCCAAAGGCATGCTGGATTATCAATCTCCAGTAGTAACTGCAGTAATTTCCAGTATTACACAGGTAAAGTTCCTGAAATGCAAGGAAGCAAGCAGCAAATGCAGTTCATCCTCAGTTGCTCCAAAGCTCAGGCAGGCCACCTCTCCTGAATCCACCACCTAACTTGGACATCCAGATGCACTTTCTGTTGTGATCATCATCAAACCAAACTGGCAAGATTGATTTCTCATGCAGCAGCCAGTAA
Source organism: Oxyura jamaicensis (assembly GCF_011077185.1). NCBI lineage: Eukaryota > Metazoa > Chordata > Aves > Anseriformes > Anatidae > Oxyura > Oxyura jamaicensis. Next base: position 107,522,980 of record NC_048893.1, on the reverse strand, counting down.
ACATCTGCTCAGCAATCACAATGCTTGTAATTTATCTGTACTCTCAGAACCCCTTAAATACTTGTGCAGTTGACAAAAATTATAGACAAGAAAATAACTTCAAAAGCAAAATCCAAGTGGTATTCCTGCCTCTGATGCCGATGTACCAACTTTAAGCTTATCACTTATCTCCCTCTCAGTTCCCTTAGAGTAGACACATTTATTTCATTCTGTAAAAAAAAAAAAAAACCTCTCCTGCACAAACGTAAAGCACAAAGGGACAGCTATTGTTTACAACTGCTAAAACAAAACAGTTTGGGTAAGAGACAGTTTATTCGAAATGCATGGCAAATGCTTTTTTCTAAGGCTTTGTAGCTGTCCTTGCCCCCAACTTCCTCGCCTTTTAAGGAAATGAAGTTATGTTACAGATGAATGCCTACAGCAGCTAATAGCTGCTGATTCACGTTATGCTGACAAGGGATGAACAAGCATTTTAGTGTTCATGTTTACTGCTTCTCCATCATCAGTCCTACAAGACTTAAAAGAACAAAGTGATTAAAAAACCCTTTTGATTACAGCAACTGGCATTGTTCATAAAAACAATGCTTTCTCCTATAAAGAATGTAGGTCTCATCTTCAGATGATTAGCACATTCATAATTAAAACTCTAAGCTATTCTTTATTAGTCTAAACACCTGGATGGTATTGTTCACAGCTTAATTACAAAATGAGCTCTTAAAAATGATTAGGCTGCATTTCTGCTTAATTCTTACCACAGCATTTGGACTCTTGTCAAGTCACAAGCGAGAATTAAAAAGAGTCATGGAAAGTCAGGCAACTGACAAGTCTCAGTCACGATTTGTTTTCCAGGTTTTAAGCCCAGAGATTCACTTTTTTAGATTACTTGCAGTCTGTATGAGAACTCAGAGAGGAGAAAAGCAAAGAATTGAGAATCCTAGTAGACATTAGACTCCAGAGGCTGGGATTTTAAAGAAAAAAAGCAGAAGGCAGGGATATTGTATAGACACAGAACTCTCACCAGAGCAAAAGTTTGAACAGTTTCCCTAAGAAGGTGATATAAAGCCAGAAAAAAAAATATATCTTACACCACTAAAATTTTGTATCAGGCATAGAAAAGAATCATTTTGAGATTTGTTTTGTTTCAGTGCTAAAAACGAATAGGACTGAAAGGATTTCAGAGACTCTTTTCAGCAAAATCCCACCATTTACAACCCTGGGAAGGTGGCTATGCCCTGACTGAAAATATTCATTTAGGATGAAAGGTAAAATGAATAACAAAGCATGCTCAACAAGTTGACTTACTGTCAACTCTTGCCTTAAAGGACAAATACCTTTGTGTTTATATCTACATATTTTACTCCTTGCCACAGTTAAACCACATTAATTATGTTTAAACAACAGTCAGAATCTGTTCGTAAGTATCTATGTCAAAATATTTATAACAAATAGTAATTTAACCATCTGTAGTTCTAATGCATCTTACCCTAACTTACAAAAGACACAAGAAACAACCCAGAAAGAACTGAGAAGCAAATATATTGGCAATTCAAAGTAACTATTTTTTTTTTGGAAAGTGATCTTTAAGTAACATTGTTTGTGGTGCTAGCTTTTTAGCTCTTCTGATTTGCTTCCACAACCTTTCTTCACAGCATGAGAAACAAACAGAATGTTAAGAAGATTTTAGGCATGAATCAGGAAGAACTTCAGACACACTGCTATGGAAACAGAAGAGCATATGGAAATTTGATCAGAATTCGCAATATTTATATATTTCTGTTTAGAGAAGAACACACAGAATACCAGACTTCAAATGGTAATAGGAATAGCAAGTGTTATTTAATATCTTATGAAAGTATTAGCTCATGGGCCAAGACTGGGATCCAAGCGTTATCTTGACAGTTAAAATGCAGTCACTCAAAAACACTATCTCAACATGATTCTGAAGACTACTTCTTTAAGATACCCTTTAAGATACAGTCAATCAAAAGGCATGACCCTATGCTATGTCTTCCACTCTTCAGTGTACGTCTAATGGTTAAACTGAATTTGTGTTTCACTAGTGCTTCTAAAGCCAATTTACCCTCCATAAGACACTTCCCTCTTCGTAAAGTTTCAGTAGCTGACAGGTCAGCTGAGCTTTACTCTGGCCTGCTACCTCACATTTACACAAAACACTAAAGAACAGTAGTTTCCCTTCACATTACCAAAGAACAAAACCTCTCTCCACCACAAAAAGGTCCTTAACTGAAAAATACAGCATGCTGCTGGAGATGGAAGTTGCTTTTGCGACACAGCCTATGATTTATTTCAGCACAGTGAGCACCCCCTCCTGATATCCCACCATGGTTAACTTCTGAAATTAAGACAGGGAAAGCTGTAGGAAGTCCTCACAAATTATCCCCAGTTTGGGCATACTTGGCTGAATTCATATAACTTCATGGTTGTTTCAGCAGTTATTTTTTGCTCACTTAAGGTTTTGTTCCTACCCACATTTGCATTAACCAGCATGTTACCACTGTTTAACTATGGACTGCATATAAACAGGACTTATGCTATAAATACCTCCAAGTTTTTTTCGGCCCCTAAAATCTCCCTCATGAAACTTTCAGTGGCAAAACTCAAAGGGGCAACTAAAACACCAGCACTCCGAGACACAAGTCCTTCGACCGGCCTACCAATCCTTCCCCTCACACCAGTCCACCCAGTGCAAGGAGACAGCCAGGTTGATGACTGAATGGAAATGTGAGAAATTTATCTGAACACCTTTTCTCACCTGATCAAATGGGGGAAGAGGGGAGGAAATAACAACAAGAAGACCTGGACCCAAACCACTGGGAAGTTATTTGGGACTCAAATTACCACTCAAGTACAAAAATGCCTCTATTCTACCCCCAACGATACATTTTTTCTATGCCCAGTGATAGTGCTACCTGACCAAAATGACCTGGTGAAGAGCATGGCTTCTAATACCAGACAATTCTAACATTAACATCTAATTGCTCAAATATCCTTGAGATACTAAGATCCTATTACACTAAGGTCTTGGGTGTTTTTGAGTATAAGACACTCGATAACACAGGAGATGCAAGTCAAAACATCCATTTTGGTTACTTCATATGCCAGTGAAGCAGAATTCCCGAACATCCCACCTACTACGCCTCCATTCACCTCACAAGACAGATACACCCTACAAAAGTGGATTACAGAATCACAGAATCATCTAGGTTCAAGAGACCTCCAGGATCACCCAGCCCAACCTCTGACCTAACACTAACAAGTCCTCCACTAAACCATAACCCTAAGCTCTAGAAGACGTTTAGATTTAGATTATTTCTGTATTAAGATATACTCTAGAAGTACACCTAAAGAATTTCAAATACTAAGGGATTCAGTGGAATCACCTCAAAACAATCCTTATGAAATGCATGCAATGCAGATCCTCTGCTTTCAGCAGCTGTTTCTCTCCGCACATTTGCTACCTTAGGGCCTCACCGCCTGGAAACGCGCACACCACTTACTCACATGTGTCAGGACACGCAAGAGGAATTATGCCATGCAAGTCACCTTTAAAGGGGAAACTCGACTTTAAAGGGGAAACTCAACCCACAAAATAAGACGTCGCAGTTTAACTGCTTCCATTCACTCACGCTTGGTAAGGAGATCCCCACTTGTTCTTCCTTCAGTGTAACTTTAAAGGACTATAACCGATTTGTGGAGCTGTGTAACTAACTTACGGCATTTCTTTCCAGATGACAACTATTCATTACTACAGCTAAGTACGTTTTTCCCACACACCTTCCTGAAAGCGCCTCAAACCAACGTGTCTGTCAAAAGTCGCTGCGTGACGGAACCGTACGCAGCGCGTTATCTCTACTACCAGAACCCTGCTTTTTATTCTCTTCAACGAAAATTTAGAGGCTCCGGGTGGTTTAGAGGCTCCAGGACCAGGCTCCCAGTGCTCCCCACAGCCCGCCCGGCGCCTCACAACGACACGGAGGGCACTGCGGCTCCTTGTTTACGGCCCGCAGCCAGCCCGCCCGGAGGGCCGGCCCGCTGCCGCCCCCCTCCCTCCCCTGCCGGGCACCCAGACCGCGCGGGGCAGCGGGGGGGAACCAAGGGGGGTTGCGGCTGCCCGAGCGCAGCGCGCCTCAGCCTCGCCCCCCCCCCCCCCGAACTAAAGCGGTGCTGCCCTCGCGCTCCCCCCCTCCCCAGCCCAACGGGCGCCCAACGGACACCCAACGGCCGCTCCGCGCAGCGCACCTCACCTCAGCGCCTGCCGCCGCCGTCGCGGCGGGGGCGGCAGCAGCAGCAGCAGCGCGGCCACCGCCTGCCTGCGCGCGCCCTTCCTTCCTTCCCTCCTCCCGCCGCTCCGCCCCGGCTGCTCCTGCCCCGGCGGCTGCGGCCCGACTGCGGCGGCTTGGCGGCGGTCAGGTGACCCCCGACAACACGGGCCGCCCCCGCGCGCACACCCCGCCCGCCCATTGGGCGCCGCGCTCCCCGCCGACCGCCCGCGCACGGCGCATGCGCGCGGCCGCCGCCGGTGGCCGTTGCGGGCCCCCCCGGGCTTTGAGGAGAGGTCCGCGGGTGTGAGGGGAGCCTCCCCCGCCGTGCGGCTGTGGCGCGGTGTAAAGCTAATAAACAGCCAAAGGGCAGCTCGTTCTCCCCAGTTATCGTCCTGAAAGCACTGCTGGGGGAAAGTTAGTGTCACGCAGAAAGGACCCACCTCTGCCGTGTATTAAAAGGGGGGGACTGGGGGCGGGGATCCTGTTGGCCACACGGGAGGGGGGTAAACTCCATCTGCTTGTCTGTTCAAGGATGCCACAGAGGGCAGATGCCACAGTCTCCTTCCAGAAGCTGCATATCCTGAATAAAATAAAACGTCAATGATGTCAGCTGTGAAAGCTTCCTTGTCAGTAACACCAACAAGAACATCATTGTATTACGAAATTCTAACAGAGTTAACAATTTTCCTTACATACAAGTTACAGAATTCCATTTATGCTCCATAAAAATTACATTTTTAAAAAGAAAATATGAAATACACACTTCTTACCCTGTATTTAAATGCCCCGTAACTTCCCAAGGCTGTTTCTACAGCAGAAGCTCTACACCTCTTTTTGCCCCCCCTGGGAATTTTGGGGGGAGGTATGAGTAAAAACCTTACTGGTAATGCTTAGCGGTGGTGGGTGTGCATGAAAGGGCAGGGAGTTCCCCTCGTGTCTGCGCATAACGACTGACCTTGCATAATTCAGAAACAGATGAAGCCGTTGGGGAAAAAAATGTTTATTGAAGGGCATTGGGTGTCAAAAACATACTTTTATATATTACTTTACTCCTACTTGTATTAATAGTCCTGTTCTTCAGAGTTACCATTAGGATGATAATGAAACTCTTCTTTATTTTCAGTGGCAAAGGAGCTAGAAATCACACGGATGGGAGGTCTGAAGGACCTCCAGCTGATTCCAGCCCCCACCCAGTGAACTGGGGAGCCCTTATTCACCGGTTTCACTTCCACTGCAACCTAGAAAGGAATTTTTCAATAGCTTTCTTCAATAGTCATTATACCAAATTAAAACTGATAACAGACAGGAAATCCCTGCTGATTTATTGACTTTTTTGTTGTTTTTGTTTGCTTTTGAATGAGACTTAGGTGAGGAGTGGCTGTATTTCACAGGCAGGCTTCATGTTTCCTTGGATCATTTCTCTAAGCACCTTTAGTCTCCACTTTGAAAGGTGTATTTTGTTAGCATTTCTTTAGTCACACATCTTCAACACCACCCAAAATAAAAATAACAACCTGAAGCGCTGTGAAAGCAGATCTGCAACCAGACCCTGAGTAGCAGTTCCAGGTTGTTTATCCAAGGGTTCCCGATTGCCCCAGCCCCCGAGGAACTGACGTACTTATTTGTAATCTCTGCATTCAGGTGGAAAAGTCTGCCAAATGCAAGCTGTCTTTTCCTCAGTTGACAACATCGGAGATAGATGTTAACACCTTGTCTAGGTTTCCACCAGGTGAAAGTCACTTTGGCTTTTTGTTATGCCTGCTGTAGGCACGTAAACTTTAAGCATCTTCCAAAGTGACACACCTTTCATTTTACTTTTACAAGTTCCTGGATTCTTTAAGAGCCTTTAATGTGGGACGGGTAACAGTTGTCATTTGTAACTGACGACTATGCAGAACAAATAAAAGAACATGAACAAACAGCCTTCGGTGTTGTCTGTACACGAGATTTAGTCAAGCAAGGCTTTCTCTGAAAGGCCTGGAGCAAACAGAATTATAACACCCATGTGTTAGTCCACGCTAACGGCCAAGATGAAAATGCTGCGCGTGTGTTACACTGGAGCTAATGAAGCAGAGGGTATCGGGTCAAAAGAGGTGGTTGAAAGAGGGTGGAGAACTGTAGCAGGATGGTACTGGGCCACGAGCGGAAGACATGAAAGTACTTGCTGACTGAAAAGCAAATTGGACAGTCAATTACTAATATAATGTATGTATGTACATATATATAATTACAGCCTTAGTTTGTTTGTTTTACAAATTGACTTTGTGAGCATTCCGTGAAGGAAGAACAATACCTGTTAGCTGAGAAAAATCTTCCGGTAGGAGGAAGGATTGCCTCTCCACTCCCTACTTTTCCCTGGAATTTCTCTTGACAAATTTGCTCACGTGCATTTCTGCTAAAGGAACAAGTTATATCCAACACTTTGTAAACAGAAATAACTCCTCTAACAGTTCCCTTCACGTGTAACAGAACTGGTAATCCTGTGCTTATACAGCTCCTGTATTTTGAGTAAGCAAGAATTTGGTGGTGGCCCCAATTTGCTAAATGCAACTGTATTGTAAAATGAAGATATGCAATGTTTATGATCTCATGCGGGATTTAGCAAAATCGCACATCATGAAGGGAGGGTGTGGTTTTCCCTGCCATTCAGACGAAGAACGTATCGAGCAAAGTTCTGAGACTTTCAGTTTTGGTAGAGGCTAATACCAATTTTCCTTCTTTGACTGTTTGATAACTGCTTTTCACCTCCTTAGGACGGCACTCAGTTATTTTTAGTCCTTATTTTAGTTATTAATTAGTTGCCCAATACATTCCACAGGCACAACCAGGGTTTCATTACAAAATAGCATAAGCAATTTGTTGGCAAAAATCTTTAAGAACAACTATTTGGTTATGATATCCAAACAGTGTCTTTATGCTTGAGATTTGGGTAACGCTTGTTCTTACATTTTTAATAATAATGTATTCTGAATCTCGGTTTTTATAGTGGTTCTTTATGTTTTCTACCACCTCATGGCTTTACACATGCTGACAATTCCCAATGCCCAAGTACACAGACGTGAAAGAAGCAGCTTAAAAAAAAAAAAAAATTAAATGATAAAAGTTGAGTTACAGAATAGGGAATGATTTCAGTTCTTAAGCATAAGCAGAAATTTTAAAATACCACTAGGGTAAGAGTTGTTTTTGTTTGTTTGTTTGTTTTTCTTGTTTCTTTCTTTATTTTCTGATCTTACACTTAAAATTTTTGTAAGTGAGGAAAAGAAGAGAGAAGAAATAAATCAAAACAAAAAGAACTCTGACTTGAAGATAGACTACCAAACCTTGGACCGCACCCACCAAGAAGGGATCTTCATCTCTTGTTCTCAGTCCTAGGGATGATGCAATGCCGACTTCCCACACAATAGAGAAAGAAATTATGGTGTAATAGCTTGTTTCTCACTCATAGTCAGACTGAAGAACTGAGTAAGTACTTTCCTCATTGAAATTAGACACAACTGGAGAGGGGGAAAATAATAATAATAAAAAAAAAGTTAGTCCATTTTTTTTTCCTAAAAAGGAGAAGTAAAACCAGCAAAAAGGAGATCTGGGAGCTAAGCTGAAAAATAAGGAAGTAGATCTTCCTGCAGATAAATAATGAATGTTTTAAAGATTAAACAGTTTATAAACCGGAATTATAAATGCTCACAGAATTAATGAGTATGAGAAGAAATAATAATAAAAGACTGCAATTAGAAGAAAATGAAGAATAATGCCCTTTCTTGCAGTAGATTTTTTTTCTGATACATTGAAGACAATGGGATTTTAAGTCCCGTTATATCAGATGCTTTTATTTCCCTAAGAAGCGTGAATATCGTTATCTTTTCCTTAGTGTCATTTACTGCATCAGACACACTGGGTGCACCAGTCTCAGCTCGGTCTCAGCTCGTATTAATTTGTGGCTGGATTTCACTGAGCTCCAACTAGTCTGCATGGGGATAATGGCCCAGATGGATGAATGTGGTATAGTTTAGAGTTTTTGTGTTAAACAGGCACAGCCTAAAACAAGGAACATTTGGGACATCTTTAATATTGTGTTTAATCTTCTCTGCCCTTGCCCTCAGTTCCTATGCTGAAGCTGGTTTCATACAGCAGAAACTTGGCTAATAAATTCTCCAGAGCTGAATTGCAACATATTCCAATGCTAAAGGTAAGACTCATCCCATCTATCTTTACCCATCTAAATATTAGCTGTCTAGTCTAAGCTACTTATGTAGGCTCCTGTGTAGTCAATGGAACCTGATAGGCATCTCCACAGGGTAATTTTCCCCTTCCTATGGTAGGTGTCTGAGACAGGTGTGATGAAACTCCTTTTGGAGATGCCTGTCTCGCTCCTTTGTCTGTGGTGGGAACAGATAACTGGGTTAGGCTAGGTGGATAACTCTCAGAGGACTGTGGATGAGTTGAATCTGCACCTTCTGTGGGATGCTGGGATCAGAATATATCCAAAACATCAGCAAAAGTCATTGAGAAAAGTAAATGCCAAGGCCCCATCCCCTTCCTTTTGTGCCCAGCTTTTTCTGGCTGAGCAAGACACTTACCGTCAGAAGAGGGTTCCTGCCCTTGGCCCCGTACCTACACTGTAGCAGACTGATGAGACATATGCAATGAACCTGGCACTTTTGGTCACAAGCCAAATGAGCATACAGTAAACCAGCTGTAACAGACCTGTCCTAGACACCTGTTTCATATGCATAGGTTGAACGCGCTACAGAGGGGGCAGGTCCAATGCTTTCCTGGAAGCACTCGCCATACTATCATAAGCAGTAAAACAAATGGATGCACGCACAGCAGTTCCAGTACCTCCTGCAGGAGGCTGCCACCTGGCCCTCATGGGCCAGAGGCTGGGGACCCTGCTGCTCACACATCCATATCGTCACGCAGCAGACCAGTCCATTTGCACTCTGGTAAAAGAAAACCAAACCGCTCCCTCCTGTGAACTTGCAAACGCAAAAGCCGGTTTTTAATCTCCACTTAGATTGCATTTTCTTACTGTAAATCTAGCTATCAAGTAGCTAAGTAGTATGTAATGCATTTAAGTGACTTAAACCTCAGGGCTATGTCAATATGTATAAGCTGAATATCTACCTCTTACTTTAAAATTATTTTTAGTCTTCAAACAAATTCTTCTAGAAAGCCTTTGAAGACTTCCTACATTTTCTTACAAGTACGTAAGCGAAGGAGCAAAGCAAATTTATTTCCATACCGTCTTTTTGCTGTATGTGTGAGGTACTGTTCTAATTCTTAAGAACACACATGCTTATTTTTTATGGTTTTCTTGCTTACAAAAGTCTTTTGTTCATTCTGGGAAAGCATACTATTACTCACAGGAAAATATTTTTAAATTCCCTATTTATATAAAAAAAAAAAAGAGAGAGAGAGAGAGAGGAAAATGTTTTTCATCTAGAAGTGAATCCTATTCTATTAGACTGTCCTTTAAAAACACAATTATAAAAGTGATTATTTCAAAGTTAATTTGGTCCAAATTATTGTCAAAGCTTCTTAAAGTGAAAACTGGTCTCTCAGTTTAAACTTTTTTTTTCTTTTTTTTTCAGATATATTTTTTAAAACAGCATCATTAAACTAAACAGTAATATTTCCACAGGGGAAAAAAAAGGGGGGGGGGGGGTATTTTGTTTTTAATTGAAAAGAATGACTTGGGGAGGAGGGAGAGGATGCTGTTAAAGTAAACAATGTACACATGTAAACAATGGCAAAAAAAATATGGGAAACATATTTAAAAGTTTCTACTTGTGGGACACCAGAGGTCTGCTTACATAGGCTGAAGGAGGTGTATGAAGAGACCAACAAATGAGAAATGCAGCAGGACAACTAAAAAGACCCATCCAGGTACTTCGCTGGAAAAAGGACAACAATTGATTTATCCATGAAAAAAATGGATTTGCTTTCCTGGAAACCTGGAGAAGAAAATGGTAAAAGCTGTAATTTTGTCTGGCAGAAATGGCTGATCTGAGGGATCTGAGAAAAGACCAGAAGTGCCTGGGAGGTGAGATTGCTGCAGTCAGACTGTCCAGGCCACGCATTATCACACAGTGGCTCTTTTGAAGCTTGGGAGGAAACTTCGGTGTTTGTGGGAAAGCCAGTGTATGCTGTCCGGAGCTTGATGAGCATTTTCAGTCTCAAGTAATGCTGTGGGATAGCAGCTGTGTGGATTTTAAATGAATTAGTGCAGTGCAGCAGAAAACCACAAAGCCTGAAAACAGCAGAAGCTGTTTTCAGCCAGATACAGATTTGCTAACAGATTCGTGGAAGTGGTGAGTATTTGGGAAGATGTAGGAAGACCTGGTGAAACACCTTGTGGTGCTCCTTCACAAACTAAATGCATAACACACCGTGTTGCTTATGTGTTTCCTTTTATATGAAAAGATTATGCTGGGAAAGGGAGACACCACCTTAAAAATACCCTTAGTGGTACTAGGGAAAGAAGAATCATAGAATCATCAAGGTTGGAAAAGACCTTCAAGATCACCTGGTCCAACCATCACCCTACCACCAATGTCACCCACTAAATCATCTTCCTAAACACCAGGTCCAACCTTTCCTTGAACAGTCCGTCTGCTTCCTTTAACACATAGTACAGTCTATAGATAATCTCCCAATTTAGCAACTTTGATGGTCCCTCCACGCACTCCTACTTCAGGGGGGGCTAAGAGCTGGTAGATCACTCTCCCCATCTGTGTCAAGCCTGGGGTTCTTATGTTGCTCTCGCTCTAAACTGCTCTAACTGAGAAGTCTGCTCGTTAGTGCTAGATTATCGGTGATATCTGGAGCACTGGTTTGCTGCTCTTCTAGAGAAATGCACACTCTCTCCCCCAGATGAAAACCTGTGAAACATTTGCTCTATCTGTGGAAGGAGGTACCCTCAGTGTTCTTAACAAAAATACTTGTGGGTGAGATCCTTGAAGGTAGGAAAGAAGTGGCTTCTCTCTCACAGCAGATTCAAAAATCTCTGCCATACTTGAAACATTAAAACTTTGGACTGATTCCCTAAAAATTGTAGTCATACCCCTGAGAGGAGAAGGATGTTGAGTCATAGTGAAGAAAGGAAAGAAAAGCTGAATGTTTTTTCTATTACAATCATTACAGAGGTCAGACACAACCAAGACAGACAGATGAACAACAAAAACACTGGTTAAATGATTCAAAAGGCTAGGTTTTCTGGCATCAGACAGAAACATTTCAAGGACTCTGAAAGAAAATATGGAAATGAATTGTCATCCCAGTCTATCTGAACATATTTGCCTTTTGAGTCTAATGCCTAAAGAAGGATTAATTTTAAAATTATTTGATGGAAAACTTCGGAAGGACTTACACTCAGAATATCAGAAATATATCAGGAGCTGAACAGTGAACAATGAAATTGCATTTGCTTTTGGAGATGCCTAACAGTGGCAAAAAGACTTGAAAGCACATGATCTTGTGCAGTATGGTATAATTTTTTTAAGTACCTAAGTACTGTTTTGCTTAAACAAGTTCTTCATTATGATCATGTGGCTTGCTTTTGTTTCAGAGGATGATTGCAAAAGTGAATGATGCATTTGAAGACTTGGCTAAGACTGGAAAGCATACCAAAATTAGGAAAGAATACGATACATTCAAATACTTGGCTAGGTTTTAATTTCACAACATAAGGTTCTTGTTGTAACCTACTGCTTCTATATTGATCCTAGAATGACTTGCCAGGAAAAGAGTTTGACTGTTCAGCATATTAACTGTACTGTTACTACAGCTTTCTGTAAAAAAAAAAAAAAAAAAAAAAAAAAAAAATTATTTTTCTGAGGTTGTGTGCTTTCCCATTTGTCATAACAGAAGAAAAATTGATTCAGAGCCTGCTTCTGTTTAGAACTGCAAATTAAATGCCCCACAACAGAAGCTGTTCAGTTTCTGGTACTGATTACCAAGCTGGAGCCTCAGTCGAGAAGCTGGAGTGATTACAAACATGTATGTCACTGCGGTGATCCAGCAAGAGGAGGCAGCCAATCTTAGCCCATCTGCCGTGCCTATCTGGATTTCCTCCTGTTCCCGAGCGATTGGCCAGTCCGTTCATCGTTTGCTTGGGTGTGACTGCGAGCCATGATGAGTCATGGTTCAAGCGAACAACTCATACTGAAAGGAAAAGGAGGCCAATTTTAACTCTACTTTTAATTTTAAGTCTAGCTTAGTTAATTCTGTGAAAGTCACAAAGAGTCCAGAACAGCTACATGCAGCAAAAGGCAACCCAATGCATAAAAGATACAGAAGAAGGTATCGCCATCCACATGAGGGGGAAAAAAAAATAAAAAATAAAAAAAGGTATATATAGAGAGAGTGAGAGAAATGTACCTGCAAGTCTCTGTGTTGGGTCTGGCTGGGATGGAGTCTCTTTCCAAAAACTAAAATGTCAGATGGTGCACAAATATTAGATGGTGCACGAAGTAGCGGTCGTCTCCTGTTGGAGGATGAAAGTTGCTGAAAACAGCAGGTTTAGATTGGAAAGGGTACTTGCAAACCTGGAACTGGTTATAGAAATGATGGGATTGATTATGTAGTGTCATTTCCTGATAACTCAGCTCTGCGTTAGTCTTTTGTCTTATGAGGAATTGCCTAGGATACGGTAATCTGCTTGATAGTTTCCTGTTGTTTCTGCTTTTCCTCTCCCTTCTTTGGAAAGCCGGTGATCCACAACTCACAACTTTTTCCAGAAACACTTTGGAGCTGGATTTCTCACACTGGAAAGTAGGAGCTTCTTGAATGTACTCTCAAAAGGAATTTGTCTGATGAGCACACTGTTTCTTTTCCCCTTTTCCTTCACAGAGTCACAGCACAGCTGAGACTGGAAGGGACCTCTGTAGGTCATCTGGTCCAACCCCTGGTCCCTGATCAAGCAGGGACACCTAGGGCTGCCCAGGCCCATGATCAGGTGGCTTTGGTGTATCTCCACGGAGGGGAGACTCTCTGGACAACCTGTGCCAGTGCTCAGTCACCCACATAGCACAGAAGTGCTTCCTGAGGTTCAGATGGAGCCTCCTGTGCTCCAGTTTATGCCCACTGCCTCTAGTCCTGGCACTGGGCACCACTGAAAAGAGCCCGGCTCTGTCCTCTGCCCCCTCCCTTCAGGTATTTGTGCACATTGAGGAGAACCCCCCCCTCCTCTTGTCTGGGATGAAGTACTAAAGTAGGGGCTGAAATAGGCCAAGCTGCCTGGTCAGGGGCTAAGCTGACATATTTACTCAGCAAAAGCCTCCTGTGCCGTTCCTGCTACTATCTGATGATTACAATGCTTTGTGAGACATGTTTTTTCTCAGCTGAGTGTGTAAATGTTGTACTTCATGACAGTGCAGATCTTGGATGCAGTTTGGACCCCATCCCAGTCAGTTTTCAAAACACTCTACAAAAGCACCTGAAAAAAGTCAGTGAATACTTAGACACTAGACCACATGGCAGCCTGCCATCCCCTTACGCCTTGTGCCATCTTCAAAATCCAAGCGGTACATCTGTATCTGAGGCTTGGGCACTGTTGTGAAAAGCAGCATGTGAGCATGTTGGTGGTGGGTTCTTTTGTACATGTTGTGTCTTTCCCGAAACAAGCCCCCATCTCCTGTCTGCAGAGCTCACGTAGGGTCATCGGTCCCCTGAAGGGCCCAGTTTGGTTCCACACTGACTGCCCTACCTCCCCACAAGCATTTGGTGGGGTGAGGAAGAGGAGAGGGGGGAAGAAGTTGCCACTCTACTAGACAGGCAGGAGAAAATCAAATTCCTGCAGGTATTTATTTGCATAGACTTATTTCCTGACAAGGAGGATTGTAAACACAACCTTAAATTTCCTTGTAAGGTGTTTTCTGTTTGTCATTTAGCTGAGGAGATTTTCTGATATTGTTTCATACACCACAGTAATTTTTTTTTTCTTCTATACAAAACCCTGACCTTTTTGTCTGTCTAGCAAATTTTGGCTATATTTATTATCTGAAAGGCTACGTAGCTGACTGTACTAGGGCTTTCTGCTGGACTCTTGTCTGTGGTACCCCACTGGAGGTCACGACTCATATAGCCTATCTAAGGGCTGTGACAGCTTGTAGCAGCTCCAAAGCAACACCTTCTCTACCTGCTTTTGCCAAGCCTGCTGCTCCTGCTGGGGCTTCCAGAGGCAGCACCTGGCAAAGCAGCCTCCTGCTGACCAACCTCTCAAGACACCTGAGCTCAGGTTGAGGTCTGTCTGTTGCTCGCAGGAGCCACGTTCTCCAGGGTGTGGAGTACCTACTACTTACCTTCCTCTGCTGAGGAGTCACCTGGAAAAATTTGGGATCCTGGGGTTCAGACGGAGTTTTGCAAGTCACAGTCAAGCTGCTTGAATCTCCATGTGCAGCGCTGGCAGAGCACAGCAGTGTTTGGTACTGATAAGATAGAAGCCTGCGGCTCCCAGTGCTTGTTTGCAAGCATTCCCACCACGTGAAAGCAAGTTCTCATCTAAGAAAATGCAAATGCCTTACACTCCATGACAAATGTTGCAAATCAGAAAACGTAATTACCTCATGCTAAGTCCTTCTAAGAAGAACACAAAGCTAAGGTTCCAGTGAAGTGCTCCTGAATCGCTGCCGTGTAAAAAATGACACCACCTGTCGCGTCTCATCCGAGCTCTCAGAAAATGGGGAGGACGTGCTGAATGAGGGACTCAGCAACAACGTTGTTCAGCGATCACTATATGACACAGTAGTTACTATTGCTTTAATATTAGACTGTCAGGTGGAGGTAAGAATGAACAGTCCAGGGGTGTTTTTAAAAACATTTTTGGAACAAAGTAATAAATGAAACAGGAGCATTCAGGATGACAGATGAAGTGCCACTCTAGGTAAGGACATAGGCTTTGGGATAGGAATGTATAGCACGTGTGACTGTTTATGAAAAATTGCTCAAGTCCAGGGTGGTGTGTGAAATAATCCTGAGAGAGCAAAATGGAATATAGTGCACATGGAGTCCTGCACATCTGGTAAGACATTTAACAGAGTGCATGTCATTAGGCAGGTGAGTAGACCCACTACAATCTGAATGAGCAAGCTTTTAAAAATCTGTTTGAAACATACACTGCTATGTTACATACCAAGAAATGTAAGTTTTTTGTTGTTGTTGTTTGTTTGTTTTTCATCTTTCTCCATCATTTTCCTTTGTGTTATTTAAATACTGCTTGACAATTTCGCTGGTGGGACATTGTAGTTTGGAAGACTGAAACGATGCAGCAGAATGGGAAGGAAACTTCCAGACACTGATCTAGATGTTTTGAGAAAATGCTCTTGTGCAATAATCAATATTGACCAATTTTACAGTCTTTGAAAAACTACTTTTTTTTTTTTTTTTTTTTTTTTTTTCCCCAGCAGGCCCCTACAAAAGGCTTCTAAACCTGCCTGCCAAAGTTCATTCAGACCAGCTAAAATATAAGCCGATATATACATAAAATACTGTTCGAGGTTGCAGCAGCTCTGTCTCTAATTGTGCAAATTGAGAGAGGTCATGTGTCAGCATAACTGTGTTTATTTGGATTAGTGTCTGTCCTTGTACCAACCAGAAGGGTATAACTGCTTTTGTGCTGTTGGCAGCTTTATTGATAAGGGCGTAAGGACTAAGCTTCACATTTCTATTAACACAAAGTTGCCTGTCCCTGTTACCAACACTTGCTGTTTCATAAAGCAAGAAATACTGTCAGATAACCACTTCTAAATTGCTAGAAACTTCTCAGCTGCACGCTGCTCTGTAGGTTTTGTTTTAAAAGTTCTCAGTTGTGCAGTGCCTCAGAGGCCTCGTTTCTGTCCGGACGTGAGCAGCTTGGTTGTTTTTTTCGTTATTTGCCAATTGCAGTGGAAATGATGCAGCACAAAAAACTGCTGACTGAAGAGTCTGTTGTATTTTCTAGGTACTTTCTGGTTTTGAAACAGAACTAGAGTGCTGCAGTTGTTTGAATTCAGCTTCTGCCAAGTTTTTACACGGCCGATGCTGCTAAGAATAGAGAAACCTACCTTAGGAGCTACTTTCTAAGTTGTACCTTGGTATTTTCAGTATTAAATTTAGAATGATGCTTAAGTTAAGTGACTCATCTTATTTGTGATAGCATTCCTTAAATGACATTGTATGTGACAAGCTTACATAAAGTTTCATAGTGGGTACTGTAGCGCAGCCACGCACCGCTGCAGGCCGCTGGGATTTACGGGGCAGGCAAACCCCCAGAAGGACGTGTGCGTGTTGATGTGTCCCGGGGCATGACCCTACCGGGGTTACACATCAGCATGCCCCGGTGCCAGGCGGCCAGATACGCGGTGATAAAGATGATGCATCTCTTCATCAAGAAGGATAGCATTTTCACCACGTGAGGCCTGCAGTGGGGCTCCCTGGCAGGCAAAGCACTACCCTAAAAATGAAAGAACTGCATTCCACTTACAAGTATTGCTCTTTGGTGTTTCTTCTGGAGGGCTCGAAGATGTAAAAAATATTAACTGGAGAATGAGGGGACAGAGGCAGCTTCACTAAGCAAATAGCTAACATGCTTTAAACATACTGCATTTGGTGTAGCAGCTAAACCAGCAATCGTGAGCTTGCACATGCAGATACTGGAGTGTGGGAGGTGTTTGGAAATACACCTGGGTATATCAAAGTATGTGAATATACCTAGATATTTAAAACTGCATCCAAAATGCTGAACCAAGACAAATGTTCCTTGCTTCTCCTCCTGAACACGGCTCTGTTTGCTCCCTGCATCCCAGTTTGACCAGGGCATCCTCTCAGTGCTTCTGGCTGCGCTTTTCAAGCATGTGAGTAAGGTGGTGCCTCGTCCCTGCCTGGACCTCCAGCTGCCAGACAGTTGATGGGGATGCTGCCTGGCACCAGCCACGGCTTTCTAGTTCTTTCCTCTGAGCGCTTTTGGAATGATTTTGGCAGAAATTACTAAAGAGTCGTGGATAACAAAACTGTGCCCTCACCAGTTTTCAGGAAATCCTCTTTTCATTAGTTCTCAAGACATCAGCCTGTTTGCGTTGTTCAAGCAGCTTCTCTCCTGAACACATCACAATAATTCTGTTTTAATCCATGTGCAGTGTTTTAAGCGTGCAATTGATGGGTTATTAAAATAGGCAGCAGGCCATTAAAAATGTGGAAATGAGCTTGGACTAAACTAAGCTTGTTCAGATGCTGTTGAGGTTTCAAACAGCAATGTAAGACACGTTGCCAAATATGCTAACTGCTGGGAACAAGATGTACTTCATTTATTGGCTAGATAACCACCATAGTTGAGCAAGTATTATGGGATACATATATTAAAAAAGAAGCTTCATCCATAGGGAAAAAATGTTGTTTAGGTAGATAATGCCCTGGGAACCCCTTATAATGGAAGCATAAAATTTAATCATTGATAGAATTAAGTAGAATTAGTTAACCAACAAACCCTCTGGAAAACAAATCAGAAGCGCTGAGAAAACTTGTCTTACTGCCTGCTGAATTTAAAGGCATCTTGCTAATAGAAACTGTTAAAGTATTTTGCATATTAGGACTGTGTTTTTAATGTATTTTCAATATGATTTCAATACGTAAGATGCACTTTAGGAAATGCAGCCATGTGTTTGTGTTAGGATTTTACTGGAGCATGGTAAACAACTTTGTTAGAGCAAGACATTTATGTTTTCAGATAAGGGCTGGAAGCAAAATTCTAGGAAAATGGGTTCCAGGTAGGAAAGGTGCCTTTGACTATCAGTGCCGAAGCAGCCATGCTACCAGACAGGCAATGAGAGAGAAATAAGCTCACACCTGGGAGAAAGGTTGTTGTTGTTTCAAAAGAATAAAGAAGTACAGAAATGGCTCAAAAGAGCAATGAGGAAAAAGAAATTGACGAGTCATGAAGGGAAGCACGTTAATTTGGAGAGCAGAGTTATTCATGGAACAGCTAACATGTCATAACACTAGTTGTGCAACTAGCATACATACATATATAAGGACTAGTGTATTCATAAAAGAACTAGACTCTTAAAATCGGGAAAAGCCACCAACCAAAAAAGGTTAATTGCCTGTTATTAAGTTGCTACAAATAAATTCTGTTTTTCTAACAGTTTTGGTCTGGACATCAAATTATTTTTTCTACAGAGAGGAAGAAATTTGTAGAAAAGCCATCTGACAGCAGGTTGGAGCATTTCTAACAAAAATACAGTGAATTGGTTCTGTTCTCAAAAGGAAACGAGGGACAGACTTCTAGCAGAATGAACAGGTAACAGATCAGTCACAAGAATGCTTACAAACACCACTACAATTTAACATTCATTCATTTAATCCAAATGGATTGCTGGTTCATACTACCGATACATGGATAAATTGCACACAGACTTTCCAGAAATAGGCAGAAGGAAGGACAAAATTGGAGATGAATTCATAAAATGTATAGCCCAGCTTTAAAGCAAATTCACAACGAGATCTAGGAAGAAATAATCTGGAATAGTAACTGAAAAAAGAGCAATCCAGATCAGCTCATCAGCTGTTGAAAGTGAATGGACTAAGAGGGCTGCAGGAGGTGTGAAGGCAATGTATATCCTGGGCTTTTAGGTCCCACAGACCTAGGGTGAGGTGTTACAACATCACTGCATGCTGTTCTCCCCGTGTCTTCCACACATGAAGGAAACAGTCTCGGAGGGTTTTCCAAGGAAGCCCCAGAAGACCCACATACACTGCCACAAGGTCTGCAGTGAATATTGGCCTTCTTTCCAGAGCTTTATTCCTCTAATAAGACACAATAAAAAGTCTATTTTTAAACTGTCATCAAAACCTTCTGAAGGTCAAAGAGTGCAGATGAATAAAGGTCTTAGGTAATATTTCCTGCATTTCTTATTTCAAATCTGCAAGAAATTTCTTCTTTCAGTATGTTAAAAAAGCAGTCTGATACCACCTGCCAGCTGTCTGACTCCAGGATTTCCACTTATTAAAGGCTTCAGACCAAGAGCATTACAGAAGCAGCATCTCTCTCTCTCTCTCTCTCTCCCTCTTTTTTTTTTTTTTTTTTCTCTTTTTCTTTCACAGACTACATAAGCACTTATTAATCTTGTTAGTTAATCTTGTTCCACTTCAAAGAATCTTCAGGATGAACCTTGAAAAAGCTCAACTTCTACTTGACTATAGTTATCCATACCAACTCCTGCTCTCAATAGTCCATTTGTCTCTCACACATCTTCATCACAGCACAATATTATTTTTTAAAACTACTCTTTAACAGGACAGTTTCTACTGTCTCATTTGCTTTATCTCCTCTTGGAGTGCTCTAGATGCTTTTTGGAGCTGCAGCAGCATTTGATCTACAGGTCTGAAGACTTTTTGGCTGCTTCTTTGCCTCCTGATGGTGCTTCTCTGCCTTTTGCCAGCTGCATGAAGAGCAACAGCTGGAATGAGCCAGGCAAGGAGCGGAGCAGCTCCTTTGGCTCACCCTTACCCTGTAAAACTTGAAGGTGGCTCCACAAGGAAGGAGTCACACCAAAGGAATACAATGTACATGGCACACAACAGGGCTTTATGTCAGACCCCTAAATTCAAGAGATCAATGACTGTAGCTGCAGAGACATACCAGAACAATTTCAAGCTCCCTTTTGCGTGTGCTCAGTTTGTAGTCATGCCATACCTGCCTCCGTGGGGCTGGCAGAATAGCTTCTTTTGCAAATCTCTGGTTTCTGAGAGGGGGTTTTCAAGTGAAGACAAAACAATTAGGCGCTGAGGCTACTCATAATCTGAGTTTTAGGTACTTTTTACGTCCATGTAGCATGACTCAGAGTACCAAAAGTCTCATTCTCAACAATATTCCCAGAAGTCTCAAGTGGTGAGAGCCAAGTTTTAAGTGAATGAATGGCTCTTTCATGCAGACGCAAGATGCAATAAGAGCCCCTTGGAGACCCATATGGTGGGTGACTGAACTCCGAGGTCCCTATACAGTCAGTGGAAAAGAAAAAGATTGCTACAGGAGGCACTTACGCTCTGGATAAATGCCTACTCCTTGCTATTGACTGCATTCCCAGAATAGCACCAGCCCCAGATAACACACAATGTGAATTTCTCACATCTTTTTGAACCGGGGCACTATCTCTGCTGTCCAAAGCCTTGTCAGATGTTAGCAGAGGTCTTAATACAGCCTTAATTGTCACAGGTGAAGTCTGGTTTGCTGTGATGTGTCAATTTTGATTTATTTAAAGAAATCTGACATTTGAGAAGTGCTATTGCCCAGTTCCTGATAATGAAGCCCCGAGAAACTACTGCATGCTGCTTACCCAAACACTAGTTAATTTTGAAAACTTGACTTAAATTGTATAGTGAGCAATCTGGGCCCACTGTGGACTAGTAGACTCTTCTAAACTTGTAGACTCTTCAAAACTTGTCCTTCAGTTGGTATTGACTCTTGTAACTAAAATGGTATTTATAAAAGCATGGCTTAAATGAGGTTGAAAATTTTTACATATTGTTTTTAAATAAAAGTCCTCAATAACGGTCCAGTAAGGCTGAGACTAGCTGAAGATCGTGTGTTTCATAAATCCTCCGCCTACTTCAGACAGAGATTAAGTAATTCTTACTCTTGAAATAGGAAAATGTGTCATCAGACAAAAAGCTCCAAATGCTTAAGATCATGCTGAAACAGTCATTTTGTTTGTTCAGCTGTACACATCTCTGTAGGTCTGAGCTCACTGCCTATCTGTCCTATAAAGGCACTCTACTTTAAATTGCTTATCTTTTCTGAGCATATGCTTTAATACTGCTGAATGGGAAGGGAAGGGAAGTGGTCATATATCCCTGTCTGAAGTATGCATTTGCAGGGGAGAGCAATCCATGTGCCGAACAGTCGTATACACATCAGTGCTCTTGGGTTAAGGAGTAAGTTCACCTAGGAAATAGTTTAGCTCCAAGTCTCTGCTTACCACATGCAAACTGAACATTTTCCATGCTTATTACACCTTGGGATTTGATCAGGCATTCATGTGGAGGGCAGAGCCCCCAGTGCCTTTACACAGGCACTCCCCCCCTGCCCAATGCTTGCTCCAAAGCAGAAGGCATGCAGAGCTTCTCAGAGACATGTGTGCCACTGTCACAACTACAAGAAACATTTTTTCCCTGTCACATCTTTGAAGCAGCTGAGATCTCCTCTTACTGGAAGAGCTGGAAGGGGTATGTGAAGGGAGAAGAAAGGAGGGATGGGATGTATCTGATGTAGAAACCCATGGCATATTCCTCCTAGCCCAATATTTCTGCAATTTTTTTCCCAAAAAAAAAGCTGGCAGAGTATTTCTAAAATTGTTTATGCTGTCGATTATACTGTCAATCCTTTAGACAAGAGCATTTTCTAGATGTGTTTCATATTGCTTAGTAAATATTTGACATTTTTTCTCTGTTTGCTTGCTTTTCTTTAAAGTCATATAGTTCCATATAATGACTCTACAGAGCCACTCCATAAGCGTTGGCATGGCTGTAGCTGTGAGAGTAGGAACAAATATGTTTAACAGGGATGACAGAAGAGAATGTTTTCTTCATTACTTTGAGTTACACCTTGGGCTGGCTTCTCAGAAGCTGAAGCTGGGCCTAGTCCCAGCTCCAAGCAATGGAGCAGGACACTCGAGTTTTGTACACACCTCACGGCGTGAAGGTCCTTCCCAGCGTCAGGCTCAGTGGCGACCTGTTTAGCTCACGCACAGCTCATTGGAAAGATACTGACCAAGCACAGTGTTTAAACACTCCTAGCACGTCATTACATTCAGATGGTCTTTTAGCCGTCAGGTTTCAAGCTGAAGTGCTGGTCTCTTTGGCCTTGATCCAACCAAACACTTCAGCGCGTGAATAAAACCCTACTGCTGCCAATGGGTGGGAACTACTCATCGCTTCAAGTCAGGTACTTGTTTGGGAAATTTGTTTGATATGGCAACAGTGCTCCACACTAAGTGCTGTGTTGAACCAGGGCCTAAATCTAGTTTACCATATGGTTTGTTCTTCGAGTTGCTGATTAACCTACCCAGCAGCCTCGCTCACTTAGATGTGGACTCCTTCATTTCGGAACTCATGGTCAGCACATTTAAAATGCCCCTTTCTCATGGTAAAAATCCAGTGATGATTCCCTTTCGGATGGCAATATGTTGGTAGCTTTACGTCAGAGCACTCTGATGGTCAAACGTTGAATTAACTGTCTCTTGAAGCTACAGGATCAGGAGATCCTCACAAACATCTGAAAACACTGCATGTACAGCCATGCTTAGGAGATACACAGCTATCACAGACTGCTGATAAAAATGTGGTCCACTGCTTTTGGTAAAATCTTGCCTATGTTTTCTTCCGTTTTCATGTCTCACTTGTAAAACCATGTAACTACAGATTTGTCTCTTGCCAGGTTTCAGCCAGGTGAGGAAAGAGACTTCTTTTTATGAACTAAAGAGGAATTCTGAAACAGCTAAAATAGCAAAGAAAACTTATTAGCATGCTTTTTCTGCTCTTTTTCCTTCAAAAATGTAATATTAATCCAAATTTTCAAAAAAAATATGGTTGTTCAAACAAATTGTGGGCTGTGCAAGAGCCACCGATTTCATGGCTTGCAAAACAAGCCCAATATTCCAGCACAGCCACTTTGGGTCATTGAAACTTGAACTGCGGCTGGAAAATTTCCCATGCGTTAGTGTGTGCTTCCAAAGTCCAGCACTTTGTCTAATCAGGTTACTTAACCTGACTGAATACAGAGAGAAAAATAGAAAGACAACATTGCATTTTCATTTTCTTGTTGTTATTGGTATTGTATTTCAAAACATAACTCATTAAGACAATGCTGTATGAGATTTAAGGCCTCTTAAAATTTACCAATAAATAGAAAAAGAGCTGTTCTGTACTCTTATTTAAGTATATATATATATATATATTTGCTATTATATAAATACTTTTTACATAAATAATCCACAATCAGTTAGTACTGGGTAGTGCGTTGCAAAGCAAAGCTGTTTAGGCCAGATTTCCAAGCAGGAATCAACAGAGATCAATGTAAATCCAGCTGAAGTCAACAGAATTATTTTGGACACATAAAGATATTTCTATATGACATGGAAGTGGGATGGACTCTTTTAGCATCTCTAGGGTGCCAGAACTCACTCAGCTCAGGTGTTCATGTTAGCTGTTGTCTAATGCTTTGCTGGAAAATACACCCTCGTGCAAGTATTTCTAGTACGTTAAAAACACCAGATATCACCCTTTTGGTATTTTCACACAGATATGATCAGATGGTGAGAAATCAGTAAACTGTCCTATACCAGATAAAGTGAAGAATGAGTAGCTATAACCACTCAAACAACAAAAACTCCGCTTGGGTAAATGTGATTGTATACTGAAAATATTTACTGAGGCATCTGTATCTGCCTTGCAATGGTAGATGTCACGTTACCCACCAGAGGGAGCTCACACAGTCAGATGTAAGAGCCTCTTCCACAGACTCAAATTAATGAGAGCTTTTCAAAAGGTCATTAATAGATTTACGCACATTTTAAGCACATTTTAGTGCATACCTGAATATAACTTAGTTTAGCTGGGAACTTTTATGTATATATTTTTTCCTTTAAATAATATTTTTTTTTTTTTTTTTTTTTTTTTTTTTTTTTTTTAATTATTTCACAGATTAGTGTTCACTTTCTCCTTGAATACGGATAAATTCAAAAGGAGATACTATTTTGTATGGGAGCAGTGGGCTTCTTGTCTGATTAAACACTCAATAAGGGGCTGAGCTCCCCAAATAAGCCAAACATTTAGAACTGTATTTATGAATATGTTTGAATGTGCCAGTCTCCCATGAATATTAACACTTGCTTAGTATAGAAAATACTGTTGTTTCTTAGTATAGAAAATACTGACATTTAATCATTAAACCTATATACTGACATGAATACAGAAGGGTCTGACTGAGAGGTGGTTAAGGTATTTAGCACGTGGTGTTTTCAAATGATGTCTTTGCTTCTGGCTACTCTTAGCAACTCTGAGCGTGGTTGACTTATTTAAGCTGCCCAGGCACAGCAGGGGAGAGCGACAGGCACAAGTCAAAGGAAGAAGCTGGAGAGACTGCTGCAATCACAGGGCTGTGGAGGAAGTCTGTAGGCACAGGGCAGCCTGGGTTGCGCACCGGGATGTGCCATACGCTTGTGGAGCAGTCACAAGACAGAAGTGGGAGGTTTTTCATCACAGAACATCACATCACTGCCCCTTCATGTCAGTAACTGCGGATCTAGTTAATAAAAGCAACAAACTCAGCTTGTGCAATGAAAGCGGTAAAGGTCCATTAGTGGAGATGCATTTATTTCAGTGCCAGTGTTCTAGCTTCAGTGTAGTTTTTACAACACAGGCTATTTATCAAGGCTGTAATTTGAGTATTTTTAATGCAAATACAACCCTCAGCATGGATTCATCTGTACTAGAAGAACAGAGCCGTATAATGGTTATTCCTCTTTCAATATGAGAACCACCTACTATGCTATCAGCATCTTTGCCACAGGTAGCTCCACTGGTACTAGGCATATTAGACAAAAACATAACCCTAAAAGAAGTAAATATTCCAGTATAAAATGTTTGTGTAGAAAAGCCTTGGGAAATGTCCAAACAAAAGCTTTTTAATTTTGAGCTAAGGATAACAGTCTGTACAACCCATTGATGCAAGCCATAAAAAGCAAGCAAGAAAGCAGTTAATGCATACAGCTCACTCACCAGTTCCTCTTCTCAGCTGTAACTAGTTCCTTTCTGTCATTTGCAGTTCTCATATCCCTGTACTAATCCTGAGCACCCGGAAGATAGCCTTGCCTCTCGCCACACGTTTGTTACATCAGCACACACATCCTCATTTCATTTCCCTAATTTCTGTATTAAATTTAATATGAAATTCAGTCAAATGACTAAATCTGTGGACCAACTGTTCTCATATGTTCCTAAGCAGTTCAAAGAAAGAAAACGTATCTCACAGCCAGCACCTAGAAGTTGGCAGAGGATCTTGCTGTCGTGTACCAGCACCAAGCCACAAAACGTTGTATGATTGTAAATTTGGAAACTGTATGAAGGATGCAGCAATCATCAGACCACGTCATGAGACCACCAGTCAACCGGATCTGAGCTCTAGACTGATGCTGCTTGCTCAGGAAGGGGTAAAGAGGATGGGGGAATTAAAGGAACTGAGGTTTAAAAGGGGGAACTGGTGATCGACGTGTAGAAACGCTGAGTGACTCATGCTATATCTTGAGCTTTCTACAGTTTAAACCACTGGACAGTGCAGTCTGGAAAGCCTGGGAAGAGTTACTGTGCGAATGATTGCCATCTTTCATGTATACAGCTATGACTAATGCAAAGCACCCTTTGTGAGGAACACTGAAGAACCTGTAGGTGGCTGATATCGGTCCAAGCAAGGTAGATTGTCAAGAAGACAGTCAATAGTTTCGTCACAGATTTTCCAAGGATGTTCATCAGTGTATTATCTGTGGGTCTCCCACATTACTTTTCCTACATTGTGCTGTGATAAGATAAATTAATTTTCCTTGTATGCCCCCTCCCACTCTCTTCTTTCAGCTGGAACTGAGGCACACACAGATTAAAACACAAAAGGTGCATTAACGGGGCCTGTTCAGAGATATACAAGGTATCACAGCCTGGAGTATATAGAGCACCTTAGATGCACTGTGGTGCATCACAGAGCACTTTAAGTGTTGAAAGCACAACTGCATACTTCACAGCAGGTATTAATGCTCACGGATTTCGGAAATCAGAGCTTGACACCCATTTGGCATCTTCTCCCCTCTTCTCTGTGTATATTTGTGCAAGGATGCTCTAACAGGAGGGAGAAGGCCCTTGGGGCTGTGGGTATGCACATGTAGAAAGAAGTATGTGCATGGGAGAGGAAAGTCCTGCCATAATGGTTTCTGCCAGTTTTCCTGACAATCCTGCTGGCCAGGGACAGTGGTCCTCCTCCTATATCTCTGCCTGAAGCAAATCTCCTTTCCCCGCAGCCCTTTTCTTCTGTCAGTGCACATCTTGGTGCTGCCAAAATGACAGCACCACTGGCATCTGTGTGCTGCCATCCTGAGCGCTGAGCAAGCAAAGACTGCTAGGTAGGGAAAAATGAGCCATGTGTCATGCTCACAAAAGCCTAGGTGGCAACAAAGCCTCTGGGGCGAGGGAGGTGACACATTTCCAAAGATGATTAATTCACAAAAACAGCTGGAACAGAGATAACTGTGGAAGGGGAAACGTTAAAAAAAAAAAAAAAATTGAGCCGCCAAACTCAAACCTGCAGGTTCTTATCTTCCAGACTTTTCAAATGCAGAATTACCCTAGAATTTGGCTGTCTCAAGGCTGCATGAGTCATATCCTTACTATCTGGAATACTTAAATTAAGCTTGTTCAGCATTTGTTAAGATGGAAGGAAGTTAGTAATAATAGGAAATAGATTGCATAGGTCTTGTTTTTTTAAACTCATTTACTTCACTGTTTTCTTAAGTGGTCTGAAGCAAATGCATTTGCCATTGTAGTGGCACGCTTACTTTTGTTAACCTGAGTAACAGCAAGAAATGCACTTTCTCTGTGTAACAGACTGCGTCTCTATAGCTGTAGACATTTAGAAACTCCTGCTGCCATCTGAGCCTTTCACTGGCTTTCCCTGCATTCTGGCCATGGGTGAATCGTGAGCGCAGGCTTCAGATGTTCTGCTGGTTTGTTTGAGCACGACTGCAGTTGTCCCAGGCTGCAGTCAGATGTTACAAAATTGAATGTTTCATTGGCAGCTGAACTCAAAAGCTGAAATAGGCTTCTCCGGTCTTGGGTGAAACATGACATAAACACATCTCTCAAATAACCATATATAATGATTTTTTACAGTGCTATACTTACAAAGGATCTAACTAGCAGAGTAATTTAAGGTCTCTCCTTAAATAACAGAAGGACACAAATCATATTATCTTTTGGAAAATACAGTATAAATATGACAAGAACAGTTTTTTCTTAAAAAAAAAAAACACCTAATTTTTAGCTATTAGGTCAGCAAAGCAACAGAGTTCAAAGTAGTATCTAGAGAAAAATTCATCATGTCAGAATTGGGGATGTACTGAATATGAAAGTATGTATCTTTATTATGCTCTTGATAAAAAAAAAATCAATATATGAATGCTAAATACAGTAGTAACTTCTCAGCAGACTGTTCTACTCATTTTAACACCTAGCAATATTTGAAAGATTTTCTAGATTATGCTGACTGTTCTGCACTTTAATTTATTTGCCTATAAATATTACTAGAAAATTCTAGTTTTATACTCTCTTCTCTTTAAATCACATTTCCCCTGCTATCTTTTCTTCTTCCTTTCCTTTCCTTTCCTTTCCTTTCCTTTCCTTTCCTTTCCTTTCCTTTCCTTTCCTTTCCTTTCCTTTCCTTTCTTTTCTTTTCTTTTCTTTTCTTTT
>NC_048893.1:107456707-107495119 GCF_011077185.1 Oxyura jamaicensis | reverse complement strand
CCTTTCCTTTCCTTTCCTTTCCTTTCCTTTCCTTTCCTTCTCTCTCTTTTTTTTTTTTTTTCCCATAGGATATTTTTTTTCCATTCTTGGTACTTCTATTTTAGTTTTACCCACCTAAATTGTGATGAAGTTTCTCTGGGTCAGTACTATCTGGCATATGAGCATCCATGCTGGCATGCAAATACATTGATACAAAACACTTATTTTTTACTTCAACCATAGCTAAAAGTAGGAGGAAAAATTGATTGCAAATAGCCACAACCCAGTTTAAATACAGATCTCTGAATTAATTTAGTTTGGGATGTTTCAAGAGTTCCATATTAACCCATGTTTGTAACTGGACCGTGCCACAGATTTGGTGTCTGTGCGTTTATCTCCTGATGACTTCCTTCTGCTGTCTGATCCATCTGCATACAAAGCCAGTCTGTTAATGAAATAATTGTATGTACAGTTTTCACTGAATTCACTGAAATCACCACGCAGACTAGCTGACATTTTCAAAGCTAGATAGAGCAATCTGTGACTACATCCACAAAATAATTTTGACAATGATTATCCTGTTGTTCAAAACACATAAATCCAGCCAAACAGACTACCTCCCAGACTCCACAGACTGCTGTGCTCAAAGCGAAACCCTGCAGTCCACACAAGGTATGTTTGCCATCAGCAAGGCTTCTCCAGCATTCCCAGACTTGACATCCCAAGTGTTTTTTATACATTATGGTGTTGTTGTTTTTCCCCTCTCTCTAGCTCTCAGAAGATAGAGTTCAGACTAGGCCCACACTAGGGGCACACTGCAGGGAGTGGGCACAGAGGAGCGGAGACGCAGCTTTGTGCTCTTTGGTCTCCTCTGCTGCCAGAGATACTGGGGGAGCATGTTGGTGCCAAAGGACTGCCCCAGGAGTTGTTTGGATTAACCTAAAATCCCATTTTTTATAAGGCATTAGTGATAATAATTGAAGCTAAAGTTATGGCGGAAATCTTAAGTGTGTAGTTTTCCATTACTTAGACCTTTTAGTCCTAATGAGAAATCAAGTTTGTATTGAATTCCAACCACACGAAGATGCATCTGTCAAGCAGAGTTAAAAATACAGGGTGGTTTAAGAACATTCAGAACACAAAATGGCTTTTCTATATACGCTTTTAATGAAAAAAATACTGTATGAATAGAAATGGAAGTATAACAAAGAATTTCAATTGATTTAGGGAAATACGGGGATAAATAGAGAAAGTAAAACAAACATTTTAATTCCAGGTTATTTGTGTATCACCAAACTCCTGTCCCTACTTACAACCACTTATGTTTCAAAATATAACCAGGAAATAAGAACAAAATACCCTCATGGTACTTTAAGTGACATATTCTCAGTTAAAGCTATGACAGTAGCAGTCATACACTAATTTTTCATTTATCTCATGGCAAAAAAAAACACAATAAAAAGACTCTCAGGCTATTTTACGTCTGAGGAAGGAAAGCCTGATCTTATCTGTTTCCTTTCAATTTCATAACTTGCAAACGATTATTGGCAGTACACTCACTTCATAAATAGTAATTGGGTTACTTCAATTTTAATGTGCAATTTCTCAGATTTTATACAACATTGTAAAGCTGACAAGGGATAATAAAGTATAGTTTTTACTCACAAGGAGATCCATTTTCAGATAACTTCTAAACACTTTAGGCATGAGGAAAATAATTAAAAAAATCTTCAGCAAACTAAAATTAACATACATGTATTCCATATATTAACATTGTCCCTGCTGTATGCCTTAGTATGGTCCAAATTCCCAACACAGAGACTATTTATATCATTTTCTAGTGTGTCCATATCTTCTTAAATTGGAAGAAATATGTTTAGAAAAGAAACCTGATCTACCAGAACATATAATGGGGATAGATTAACTTCAATTATGTTACTTGAAATAAAATATCCATTATATAATGGATGAAATATCCATTATATTAAGCTACTGGCTGGCAAGCATTAAATCAAATATAGACTTCTACATACTCTGTATCTGTAGTAAAGTATTATAACATATTAAACAGACCTTTATTTTAAAATCTCCTTCCAGCACAGGACCAATCCTGTATTAACTGCCTCACATAAGCCAGTTGTGAGTTACGAGGATCCCTGTCTCTTTTGGTACTGTATTCTGAGCTTTTCCAGCTGCTCTACGCACTGCGTCTGGGCCAGCTTCAGCGTTCGGTTCTCCTCCGTCAGTTCCGCGTACTCCTTCGCCAGCTGAGCAGCATCCATGCTTTCTTTTTCCACTTGTTCCAGCCTGGCAATCAGCTCCTTTCTGAAAAGAACAAACAAACAAACAAACCACAAAGATTAAGAATGGCAGTAAGCAAATACGAATCATCATGTGTCAGGTTAAAGCTGGGCTACAGGCTGTTGATACGGTATTACCTGAGCTGTTGTGAAATACAGGCCTAGAAAACTAATCTGTTATTGCCATCCTTTTTCCTTTAAAAGATGAACCTGCCAAAATCCCCGACAGGTCTGTTATTCAGTGACCAAACCTGCAAAATGCAGATGGTCTTCAAGTCAGTATCTCTAAATTCAGTCAGAGCTGGCCTTGCAGCTTATTGAAGAAAATCAGCTTCCCTTTGGACCATACACTAGTATTGGACCTGCATAAGAAGAATAACATATTATTTTTCTCTTAATACTGAACATATTTGAAAGTGAGCAAGGGTTTTTGTTGTTATTATTCAGTTGGTTAACTTGATGAGTATATTCTGTGAAGTATGACTGGTTTTCTCTTCTAAAAAGAAAAAAATATTCTGGTAAATGCTAGGCACATGAACACAAACTCTACATATTGTGTCCGTAACGTTTTCATTCTCAGATCTTAGTCCTTCTGCTGCGGTACAGTCATCCAACTGCAAACCTGACCCCTCCTGGTCTTTTTAAGAGCAGACACTTGAGGATTCAAGCTGTTGCTTGAGTCCCCCAGTGCCCTGTATTCCCAGGGCTGGCCAGGAGCCGGAGCCCCATGTAGGGTATCAGCTGAAATTCCCTCAGCAGGAGTTGAGATAAAAGAGGCCTTAAAACAAAACACACTGAACGCATGAGTAACTCCTGGGGTATCTAATCGCTCTCCACTTAGTTACCCGGCAGACTAGCCTGGTCTCTGCTTTATTTCCCTTTGAGTCAAATCATTTCTTCAACCCTGCTACAGGAAGCCTCTTCTAAAGGGTTCTTAGCTCGTTTGATCATTCTATCTCAGAGATTAGTTAATCTTTTAACCGCTTGTAGCCCTGTGACTTTACTTCTCAGTCATGTCAAAATAATGCTGGTAGATCATCTGTGGGAAGATGTAATGCCTTCAGAGTGGGTAGCTTGTTCCGCACTCTTTGCAGGAGCCCCCCTGGCAAGCTGGACCAGAGCTTTCATACAGGAAATTCTTACAGATAGGGAATTCTGTCTCTGCAGGTACTCCCAAAAGGACATTTCAGTATTTGCTGAGCGCTAGCATTACTTGTACCTGCAAAATTACCATGTCCAGCAGCAAAACTTAAAGCACCTAGGTTTTGAAATAAGAGTTCTCCTATCTGGCCTTTTTAAAGATTAATCTAATCTTCAGTTTTGAGAGATAGCACGGTTTACCCATGGCTTAGCTGACTGTAGTCACAGTTACTGCAGTTCAAGGAGTCACAAAAGACCCCTGGCACACTCATTTCTCCCAGCTGTGCGTCTCATATAAAAAAGAAATAGGGAACAGTTAGCATCCATTACAGCAACTTAAATCATCCAAAAGCTGCCGTATATTGAAGGCCTCCTGTAGCTAAATGTCAGCTTTGTTTTATGTCACTGGTGTAATGCATATCAGCTATGCTGTAGCAAAGTCTCTTCTGTTTCCTTTCACCAGATATAAAATATATCTGATCAGCTCTTCAAGAGAAAATGTTAAGGGTCTATTTTTCTTCAGCTGAATTCTGTTAACATTTGGCACAATATAGCCTTAATTTTTTTAAAAAGAGCAAATCATTAAAAGATTAATTTCTCTTTGCTTAGACCATGCTAGATCAAACAGTTTTCATATTGGCCAAGATGAACTAATCATGCCAGAAAATGTGATATTCCAGCTCCTATTAATGGGACTATCAACCACAAAGGACTAATTGCAACTATGCTTTAGGGAGTAAAAAACATATTTAAGGATGGTGAGATTTTACTAGTCTAACAGCCTCAATCAAGTTCAGCCCTTTGGGCTTCTTCTAGATGTTTTTTGTCTCTTTGGACCAAAAGAGAGCTTCAGCAGTATTTCTTTGCAATTATTCTACTGGTACAATGTTGGACGGATGGATAAAATGAAACTTTTCTAAACTACAAGCTGTTGACTAAGAAGTCCTCCAAACACATTTATTTGTAATGATTCTTACTTTTCTTACAAGGTTCTTAAAGGGAGGTGCAGTGAACACACTAATAAGCAATCAGCATCTTAACAGCAAGTGAACCTTTTCCAGGAGGAATTTTAGTACTTGTGGGAGAAAGGTACTGTCTACTCTACTTGGAATTGAGCCAGGCAGACAGCGTGCAAACTCAGACAGCTCTAGTAATGAATGTCATTCCTGATTTGATAAGATGGGGCTATGTGCAAGCGTGGTTTTCATGCTGCCCTCCAATAAACCTAAAGCAGCGCAGGTGGCTTTTTTTTTTTCTTCTTATTTTTTCCTGGGATTAAGCTTTGCTGTTAAAGAAAGCAAACAAGAGCTAAGATCAAAGTATCCTCATTTCTGTAGTCCACTCTCTAGGACCTCCCTCCCAGAATGCTGTTTCTTTGCACTGAGGTAGTAAAATTGCCCTGTTCTGAGTCAGCAGAACCTACTTATTCCCTTCCCATCAGGATCAACACCTGTTTACAGGGTAGGGTGATGTTTCAGGCAAATACTGCCAGCCTGCCACAGAGATCTAAAATTAGAGTACCAGGGAATTGCTAAATGTTATGAATGGTGTGGTTTACGAAGCTCACAAAAGGATGAGGACAGTAACTAACATTTGCTTCTGATCTAATCCAGGATTTGAACTTAGCTCTCAGAGGTTAAAGAACATCATACTAAGCTCTTGCACCATCTAGCCTTTGTTATGGATGCCTAATAAATAGATCTAGCATTGTGTAATCTGTGTTTGCTGTTAATGGTTACCCTGCGTTTAAATATTAACAGCATTGATAAGGTATTTTCTAAAATGGTGCTGGGGTACTCGAAGCTGTGAGACAATCTGTAATGTGCATTTTAAGCGTTCTTTTTTGGGGAGGGGTTGGGGTGAGAAGGGAAGAACAGTGTGATTTGCATCACAAATCAATAAACCACAATCCATACCAGACCAGAAAAAAAAAATAAATCACAGTCTTAGGGAAATTGTTTCTCTTGTCCAGGCCTTAATGACTGCCCTTGCAGAGAATAGAATTACTTTACAGTAATATTCACAGCAAATAAATACCAAGATAAGTGTCAGATAAGGCAAATATACTTAATTTCAGACAACTCAATTTGGAGATGAACTGGACTCAAGGCAAACAGCTTCCACAGTGCTTCCAAGAGCTGCCTATGTCTTTACCTGGTTGTGAGCAACATGTTCAGGATCATGCACCTGTGGTACTACACACTTTTTCCTAGCTGACGTGTCTGTGTTCTGGTGGCCATAAGGTCATTTACTCTTCCCATATTTGACTTTCATGTCAGGAGGAATCATAAGATCCCCGTCAGGTAACTGCTGACTGAGGAGACTGCCCTTGTGTGTTCAAAGTCTGGTAACTAATTTTTTAAAAACTGAGATAGCCTACTTTAATGTAAATAAAACCATTCCTCAGATGCCAGCACATAAAGGTATGGAAGTATTCATTACTACAACAGGACATGCTGAGGTTTCTCTTTGTATTTGAAAAGATGTTATTTCTACTGATTTGGCAAGTTAACAGGCATTTTGGATATGTTTGAGCTGATGAAAAATCAAGCCTCTACTGGAAAAGTTAGTCAGATAAAAGGTTGCCTTTATGTGTTAGACAAATCTTTTTCTGCAGTACCTCCAAGCCTAAAGACTACTTCTCTCAACAGTGCAGGGACTCTCTATAAAGTGTACCTGGAGGAGCCACTTGGGCTTGAGACCTTAGAAAAACTCCTTGGGTCATGAGAGCATGCTAAAGCATATGGAAGTTTCCTACAAAATTAAGTGGACATCTCCACTGCCTGTCTACTGCAACACATGTAAAGGAAGGAAAAGCAATCATCTCCATGGCAAAGAAAAAGAGCAATCCTAAACCAGGTGGTGGTCAAGTGATATTTTCTGGAGAGTTATATTAGAATTGTCTGGGGGAGGAAAAAGAGAAAACCAGCCAGAGCTAAGAATATAAGATATAGCTAGCAACCATGGTAACTCTAATATTTAACTACATAATCCAGGGTCATTATCTAGTAATAGCAATATAACAAGTGCTCAAAATAACCAGCCATCCCATCCCTTTCACCCAAACTTAGATACCCAAAAACATCTGTTATGGAAATACATGTGTGTTTCTGGAACATAAATTAAATAACATTCTGTGACCTAAATGTAGTGTGTTCTTGCTCCCACACCCTTTTCTTTCTTTTCAATCATGTCTCCCATTCCAGACTGATTTTGTTCCTTCTAATACATATTGCTGGCATAAATGGCATAACTGTGAAGAGTTTGAGTGAAGACTCCAACCAGAGCTATGATGATTTATATTAGCAAAAAAAAAAAAAAAAATCTACCCAATGTTCTCTTAAATTCCTTCAATTTCTTTCTTCCTTTTATTTGTCTTTTTCCTATTTTTTTTTCATTTTCATTTGCTTTGCCCCATGAGTTTCCCTTTTATGAACACACAATCTCCCCTTCTCTTTTACATTTCCCATTTCCATGTAAAAGAGTTGTCATCTTCCCTCCCACTCAACCTTGCACTCTCTTGCAAGCTGCATTGCACACAACAGAAAGGGGCAAATAAGCTCTGTTCTTCCTCTGAAGAAAAGCAACCTCTGTCATTTCACACCACTCATTTTCCATACTCCAGCCATACATAATTCTTATACCAGTGTGAGACAAGTTAAACTAAGAACTGAAAACCTTTGAAAAGTATAAAAAGATTAAATATTTTTTGACTAGTTTAAAATGGTGTTATTCACCTTTCTAGTTCTTAAAGACACCTCCTTTAGAAATACACCTATGTGTATTATTTCATATTAGGTTAAATTGAACTTTGCAGGTTGGAAAAAAGTTGTTTGAAGCAAAATGAGTACTGTTCTTTTTTTTTTTTTTTCCCTTTTTTTTCTCATTTGTTTTACTAAACATGTAACATGTCCAATACTTCTATAGGTATTTATTTCAGGTTAACTTAAAATAATTTCTTTCCCCTAGCTACTGAATTTTTCTCCATTTGTAGTCAATTTTTAGTCCATTTGCTGCTTTGTTCCTGATACTCATCATCTTCAGCATTCTGTGTGCCCAGTGTACTACTATTAGGCACCACAGATGCAGACACTGCCAGGTGGGACTTGACATTTGAACTTCACGGGTGAGTTCACTTATGGTAAAGAAGTTCAAAACACTGGCAGGGCCATCATCCTAGAGCACTTCTTGTTGTCTTTGTTAAAAATGTAAGCTGAAGAACACTGCACAAATTACCTGTTCACATTAAAAGCATAAAACTCTACTTCTGTCCATTTTATCAAATTAATATTTAAAATAAATAGACAATAGTAGCAGATAGCAGATGTATTAGACAGTTGTGAATCTGCATTTCCATACATTTAAATTCATATGTAGAAGATCAAGACACCTGTTACAGTTCCTAATCTGCTCAGATTTCAGAAAGCTGCAGACAACTCCACATTTTCAGTTGGATTATAACTGCTTTTGAGTCTAAAAGTTGTGCACTACAACTGCTTTTGAGTCTAAAAGTTGTGCACTACATCAGACTTCTTTTAGGAAAGACAAATCATCTTTCATTCTTAAGAGAGGAATAGTCAATATGCGTGTCACCCCAGATGTCATGATCCACTCTTCACCTCTTTAATTCAGCATATGCTATTCCATAAACTTCCTTTAACTTTCAAAGTGTTACTGTTGAGTCCCAGTTTCTGGAAGGTTTAAAACAAACAAACACCCCACTCCCCCACCCCCCCCACCCCCTACTGCTACAGAAGAGACAGACACCCCAAAGGGGGAAGGCACTATGATGAGCTATCCTCCAAAACACTACAAAATAGAGAATCTACCTGAAGACCTGAAGGGAGGGACTTCATAAATAGTTCACCCGAGAGAAAAATACTTCAGTTGGCAGCTGCAGCTTTTTAAGCCTCAAAATCAAATAACCACAATGCACCAATTTGTAGGAAATTAAGCATCTTCAATTCTACTGCTTGTAGGACTACTTATTCTGATTAAAGGATCTGGGAGGTCATGAAAGGTGCCAGTGCAGCACCTTTCATGTCTAGGCTCTTCACAGCTACACAGCACATGAACATCTAAGCCACAAATATGTAACCAGGAGGCACGTAACAAAGGACAATAATAGAATTCTATTTGTTGCCTTATTCAGCTGCTGTTGTATTAACATATTTACTGGAGCATGAAGTCTTCTGACCACAAAACAGGTTTAGCAAAGGTAGAAATAGTGGAAACTGCCTCACATTGTTCCACTGTTGACATCCACTGGTGGAATGAAGGAAAATGCCAGCTTGAAGCCCCTTAATTCATCCTGAATGACCACTGCTAAGAGGCTGACTTCTGGTCTCAGAGGTTGATTAGGATAGTTTTTGAATTCAGGTGAACAATTTTGTGCATGTACCTGCTGTTCCCAAGGAGCAAAATATTTCTAATTCGGCTAGTACCACAGATTGTATAGATATATAGAAATGCATTCAAATAGTGTTTGAGTGTTTCTCTTCCATAGATTGTTTCTCTTCCATACATAGTTACGAGCTATATTCCTTCTTTCACCATATGCTACACCAATCACAGAAACTTCATGCAGCATTTGGAAGAATGATAGTTTGTCCTTATTTTTCCAAGAAGCCTCAGAGATCCACACTTAGGTAATCCTTCTTGAGTAATGCAACACTTCTTGAAGTCACCCTCAATGTGAATATAAAAATAAAAAATCATTTGAAGAAGAAAGTTAGCAGTAACTGTTATTGCTTGGGGTTGTTTTTTTGCTAAAAGCTTTCACTGCTCACTTTCTTCCCTCTCTCAAAATTCCTTTGTCGGGTTTCTAGTGGAAATAGTCCAGTAGGGTGTGAATATAGGGTGTGAACAAAAAAATTAAAATAATAATAATAATAATAAAATAAAAAATAAAAATAATAATAAAAAACCACCTCCCTCCAGCTTAGGCTCTTTGGATGTGAACACCTAAAATGTGAATGTGCATAGAGATGATGCACAGAAAAAGTTTACCAATATTGTCAAGTTACCTACACCAAACTGAGGATTCATTATGCTTTTCAGTAAAACATATAAAGTTACACTGGAAAAAAAATCCCTAAAACTCTAAAGGGGACTTGTACCAGATGAACCAAAACATTATGTGATAAAGTGCCCTAATACTGTCAGTGAAGGTTTTAAGAGACGTCTGTAAAACAGAGGGCCCAAAGCTATGACAGCTCAGCGTCCTTTGTGTTCTCAGTCCATCCTAAGGACCAAGGGCCTAACTGTTGTGCTGTACAGTGACTGCTGGGCAGAGGGAATAAGGTCACAAAATATTATTTAAAACCCACATGCTTAGAACAGGATTTTACAAGGAGAATATACAGCAGTAAATACTTTGTGGGTGTTACTCACTTTCTTTCTTCCAGCAGAGCAATTTCTTTCTTCACCTCATGGTACTCTTCTGCTATTTTGCAGTGCTGTTTGTACACCTGCATAGATTCTGTAGAGTCATGACAAGGAGGCAGAGGCTTTATGAACAGAAGAAGAAAAAAACATATATATGTATACTGTTTTTCAATTAAACATTCAAAATAAACACGTACTTCAAAATATTTTGAAAGATACAATCCTTATTTTCATCCCTATGAGGGTACTTTGAGAAAAAGCTTTTGGCCCTAGCTGCAGTGTTGAAAATACTCCTAGCGATGGCCTTTCACAGATGGGAAAACAAAATAAAATAACAAAACAAAACACTTTTCTGCATAAAATCATGCATAAGCTTTCAAACCTTGTTAGGATTTTCAGAACTTTCCTTTACACTTTTACAAAGTATCACTAAAGACTGTTCAAAGAAAGATTTCTCCTTACCTCCCCCTTTTTCAGCTATAGAGATATCAGAATGCTGAAGTTGATGCGTTGTTCATACCCACAAAATATGTGAGCGTGTTTTCCCTGCAGAAACTACAGCACTGAACAGAAGGGTAATTTGAGTGTGAACTAGCTTGTATTCTCCAGTTCTGCAACTTTAGAAGAAAATATATGGAAAGCTATTGACTAAACACTCTTATTCACAGACGCAAGGCTTCCTCCAGCTTATCACTAAAACGGACAGGACCATGAATTGAGACACCAGGGCTAATTCTGCTGAACTCAATAGGAGTTTCACAGCTCACTCTGGCAAAGCCAAGATTTCAGTGTTTTGTAATCCAGCAATGCCTCAGTCTCTAAGTAGTCTGCTCAAGATAGCATCCAGTTTCTCCGCATCACTATTTCCTGTGTTTTGAATTTCCATGCGAGGTACATGTGAGATTGAGAGTAGAAGGTAACAGCATTTAAAAAGAAAAATAAAAAAGATCAGATTAAAAACACACAGTGATAGTAAAGGCCTCCTAACCTGAATACCCACATTATTATATATATATATATATTTTTTTTCCACTGCACACTGGAGTTAATAAGTATGGCCAATAAAACCAGTCTATCCTGGGTCTCCTCATATGAATTTCAACTAAAATCTTGAAAATACAGTGTGGTTAAATGTCAGTGCTTTTTCTTCCTTAAAAAGAACACAACTTAATTTGGGCCTCAGGCTTGACTGTCGCATTTTGGCCATAACACTTACAGGAAGTGTAGTATTTTTAAGTTATTAGCCATGAATCAATTGACTGTAAATGAACTCCAAATAGCATGCTTGAGCCACCTGTTTGAAGCAAAAGGAAGCACTTAAAATAGTTCCTTTACTGTCCAGTTAAAGAAATACAATTGCTTTTCACAATGTAAGTAGATTTTTATTTCTTGTTTTCCTACTTTGACTCTTATTTGTAGCATAATATTCCTTCAAGTGCATTGTTAGAGAAATAAAAGCACAAGTCTTCAGACATTTCCTATTTATGATCTTCTAATCTTTCGTTTTAGCTACACTGGAAATTTAGATTTTATCAAGCATATTCACAGACAAAGATTTAAAATGTTTTTATCCTAGAGGCAGGGTAAGTTGGCGTCAGATGTACACTAGTCCATAGATGTGACTAATGTATGGACCTCTGCAAGTATTTGTAGATGGTATGCAGTTCCTCATCGAAATTTTAAAACGGATACTCATTTTCCATGTTAAAAATGTAAAAAATGCTGTAGCAGAATTGTTCCATGGCATAGCTCTGAGCTCAGAGAATTTGGGACCCCAGGGAAAGTGCAGTCCATTACTTGATTAATCTGGGCTTTTAATTGCATTTCGATGTGGATGAGCAACAGCACCATTCATACAGTCACCTAAATAATAAGCACAAATTTAACAAGACAGAATATAGAAGTCTTAGTGCTCTAATCCAAGAATGCAAGGGTGAGCCAAAGTAGCATCTCTGGTATCTACCAGAGATCAGCAAACAACAAATGCATCATAATAAAACAATTTTAAACAGTTCCCAGGGGGAAAGTCCCCAAACACTGATATTTCTATAAAAAAAACTTGCTTTTGCTTCCAACTTAGTTTCTGCAAATCTAGCTGGTTGAAACCAGTTTAAAAATTAAAGCAGCATTCAGTTTCTATATTCCAGCTTCCCACTCAAAAGATATATTTAGAGAGCTAAAAATTATCTAGTCATGCTGAGACTTAGTATCTAATTCCCACTTAGAACCAGTTGCTGACTTTCAAACCCCTTCCTACCATTGTTTTCTCTTCAGCGTCATTTTTTCTTGCATTGATATTTTATCACTCAAAATAAGCTGACAACAAAATATACAATCAGATATTAGTATTCTGCTCATACTATTCTCCTTCAATCTTGACAGATGCTATTAAGCACTAAATCAAGAACCTTTTTAATTGTGAAAAGCTACCTATTTAATGCATAAAAGT
This sequence comes from Oxyura jamaicensis, assembly GCF_011077185.1. Lineage (NCBI taxonomy): Eukaryota > Metazoa > Chordata > Aves > Anseriformes > Anatidae > Oxyura > Oxyura jamaicensis. The sequence goes on along the minus strand of NC_048893.1, from coordinate 107,482,864 downwards.
TAAGCTAGAATGTAAACATTACTGTAAAAATGTACATTTGATTATGTTTTTGTACAACTGGATATTTTGGTTTGCACTTTGTAAAACTGACATTTCTAAGAATGGTTTTGGTGATGGTGCCAACAGTTTCTATGAGTAATTTCTGGCCAGTAGTACATGAAACATAGACTTACGCATTCATTATTTAACGAACAGCTCTACTATAATCACAAAAGACATGGGTAGTTCTAACAGTCTAGCCAGATTTTTGCTCCCCACCAGAAAATATTAGCTAACTCATAAGCATAGGGAAATTATTTTAGTCATGTCTAAGAGCCTACTTTTTCACAAAAACAAGATTACAGAGAATTAATAATGCATCTATTCCCATCAAGAGAAGCATTTTCAGAAGATGGCAGGGCAAACTCCTGAAAAACAAGTGCTGAAAGAGGCAAAGCTAACACTTCAGTAACTCTGAATTAGCAGATATTTACAGTGTTGACACATTGCCACAGAAAACAATAACAGCACAGTAGCAGTTACTGGACTAGCCCATACTCATCTAAACAGTACTGAGAGGAGCCTACAAAATCAGTGAATCCAGATCCCTGATATCAGGAGTAAATTCTGTAATCCACAGGCTTGTCATGTTCTTAGAAATATTGAAGTCCCCTGCCCCAGGTAGAAGACTGGCCCAGAGCCTCACAAAGGATTAGATTTATTTATTTATTTATTTATTTATTTATTTATTTATTTATTTATGTCCTTTCCAGTTCAGTTTTGTGGGAATTTACATAATTTTTATTGTGCCAGCACTAGCTTTCATTCAAATGTTGGTTGTCTTTCTTGCCTGCTTTACCCCTGGGATGCGCAGAGGTAGAGGGCCCTCATGCAGCCAAGCTGTGTTCCTCTAATCCCTCCCAAATTAAGCTTCCTTTTCTTATTTTATCCCAGCAGTCTTCCTTTGCTGCCCGGTCCACCTGGCAGGCCTTTTTTTGGACACCTGTGTGAGGCCACATGAACCATTTCAGTCGCTACCCTGACAGCAGCCCTCTGGCAACTCGCCTGTGGCAGAGAGGCACTAGAATTCCCAGTAGAAAGCACTGCTCATCCATGAAGTCTGTGTGCTCTTTTTTGGTAAGAGTTCACTAGTTTCCATAGGTGACAAATCATGATAGGCCTTAATAAAGATCAAATTACAGTACGTGTTTGTTTTTTTTTTTTTCATTCAGAATCCAAAGCCATACTATAGTTTCTCCTTTGTACAGCCTGAGCTGGTTACTTCATGAAGTATCTTGTCCATCTGTGATTAATATATATAAAAGCATACCTGCTATATAAGCAAAAAAAAAGACCTTGCCAAAGAAAGTTATATTTAATGGTAGCAGTTGCTACTTTTAATCCTGCTTATTTCAGGCTTCAGTGTCATCCACCCTCATTTTGCTCGGCTGTCAAAAAAATGTGCACACAGCATCTCTGATTCTGTTCACAAGGCTAATACAAAAGCCACAGCTTTCAGTGATCCTAGTGTCTATCCGGCTATCCCTAATTTTCAGCAAAGTCCTAGTATTTTCCTAGTATTTTGTGAAATAACTCACTGTGACCTTGACAAGCTTTCTACAGACCCCAGCAAGTAGACATTAAGAGATCCTGTTATAGGCTATTCTGTTACTGCACATACATATGTACACCTGTACAGGATATCTGCACTGTCTATTTAGATTTTAATTTCAAATCCAGATATGGAGATGTTGAAAGATGGTATGCAAAGGCAGTTCGTCAAGATGTAGAAAGAGCCTGAGCTTTCTGCTTGTTTAGGACAGGCTGGAGGAGCTGTTCTAATTACAGTCTTTGCTGGGGGACACAAAATGACAATTTTCAGTTTCTATTTTACTGTTGCTGTTTTTCTTCTTGCTTTACTCACTTGACAAAGCGTATTTTGCCGTGCCATATGAGTATCAGCATTCCACATCCACAGAAGTTCACAACCAACAGTAACTCTTGTGTAGTCAATCGTGTCACCCCAGTGTCCAAAAACTTTTAAAGAGTTTATTTATTTATTTATTTATTTATTGTTTGCGTTTACTTTTTCGTTCTAGGCACTTTGAAAAAAATTCAAAACCTGCTTCTGAAAAGGTCAAAGTTTAAAGAAAAAAAATGTGTCCTGCATTTTTGCTGTCTGAGCATGTGGACTCATCTAGAAGGCAATCTCTAGCCCAGGTTTAGACTGGTTTCTCACTTTTTGTAGATTTGGTAAACCAAACCCTGCTAAAACTTTCTGGAAAAACAGAAAAACAGAAGCTCCACTGACAATGTTTTCCATGTAGTCCATGCTCATTACATGGCCTGTGTACTCTTCCATGATGGAAGGAACTGCATTATACGAAGCAAAAATGATAGCTGCACATTGCTGGATGGAGGCAACAGAGTTTTGCTCTCCTTGCAGGAGAGATTTTCCATTCTTTTCCCACCTCAGTATGATGCTCGACTTTGTCGATATCTGTCTTACATAATCTAAGATCGTAGTTATCACAGCAGCATTACGGGAGACTTAGCAAGTTCATAGGCAGTCAAATCTAATTATAGAGTACCAAGGTACTCTAGGAAGTCTCCTGAAATTTAATACATTTACTACTGAGCATACTTTTTAAAAATGCTGGATATTTTTTAACTTTCTAAAATAATTTGTATGTGTCAACCAATGGTCTTGTCAGTCAGCAGAAGCAATAGTTGCACTATTCAAGTTGCAGAGTAAATGATGCTTCTGCTAAATGCCTGTCACATACAAACTGCCCCTTTCATAATATTTTCATTGTTTCTTTTGTATAGATGTTTCCCAGTAAAGCATGAAAAACAAGCATGAAAAACTTCCCCTTGACTTAAGCTATTATAAATGGTTGGAGTCACTGCATCAATTTTACAGTCATCCAGCTCCACTGATTTCAGGAGATTCATAATACAAAATATGATATAAATGCCTCTCTCAAGCTCATGATTTCATGAAAAGAGAGGATAAAGAATTACAGAGTGCCCTCTGTACCTGTATGTGACGTGTGTTCTTCCCTATTCCCTATTCCAAACTCCTAGCTGGAAGAAGAGGGAGATGAACTGAGCAAATCACAGGAAATGCTGGAGCAGGACAGACAGCATGCAGGGCTTAGATGGGGGTACTTAACACTAGGCACCTTTCATCTATATTCAGTGACTTAAACAACAATGTCTTAGATGCTGATGTATGTATCTAAATATAGACAATAACTACTAGCAGAATGCCTGTCAGATGCCACCACCACTATGCAGCTAATCGAGGAAGCACCTTCCAAGGCCCGGTCCAACTTTGACACATGGCAAAGGTTAACGTTTCCCAGTGCCATACTGACAAACGTAGGAGCCTACCCTCTCTTCACTACCACTACATCACTTGCACAAGCGTGGGGGGGAACATGACACTGAAGCCCAAATAGGCAAAGTGTTGCTCTTCAGTAGAAATATAATAAATTCCAATACTGCAAACAAAAGAAACAAAAATTAAGAACTTATTAATACAAGCTTTGTTTCAGTTAAGCATCTCAGCAACCTCTTTTTATTTATTTATTTTATATATAAATAATAAAGCTCCAAAAGAAACCAGACTTGTTCTGTATGTAGGCTAAACTCCTCTGTTTTCATTTATAGGGTTTTTGTGTCTGGCTGACCATGCTATAAATACATTTAAAAGCATCAGTATTTTATTTAAAGAAACAAACTATAAATGAAAGGTAGGTGTCTATACAATACATATGTAATACTTTTTTTTTTTAAGGCTTAAAAAACAAGAACAAAACTTTCATGTTAGAGAATTGATATTATTTTCTTATAAATTACTCCTTGGAACTTTTTCCTATTCGTGGAAAATGTAACACTCAAAAAGGTATTTGGACAAGACAACATTTTTGGTCAGAATGTACCTAGGAACACTAGGGAGATCACTGTTATTCTTCAGATAGCAGCTCTGACTTTCAACTAGGTTTGTCCTCTATTAAGAGTGCTTATAGAGCATTAAGTATTTGCAGTTAACCTCCTAGAAATACCTTTTCTCCAGCCAATCCTTCCTCTACCTTGCAAAGCTGGCACCGGTGCTTGGACAGCAGGCTTTATTACCCTGCCAGGGGGCGGCTGCATTGAACTTTGCCGTGCCATCGGACACCAGTGCCCGGAGAGGAGGTATGGTAGGATTGTGGGAGGAAAACTGGGAACACAAGGTAATTCTGCTCAAACAGCCAAGTTGTCTGCCAGGGCCTAACATAGAAGGACAAGGGCTTGAAGCCCAAAACAGAGGTGCAAATTGCTTGGTACTCAGGCTGTGGTCTGCTGCCTGCATGCATAAAATACTAAGGCACTGATTTTCCAAGTGGCTTAGGGAACTTACATATCTTTCAAACTGCTTTCAAAATCCAGCCTGAAGATCTGCTAACTTAGGCTCTTCTTTTACAGGTTTCAAAATATTGCCCGTTTTCAAATGTAGAAAGTTAGTTGTTACCTGATGTGGTTTCTTTTAAGAGACTCTTTAGACACCTACCTTGCATTTATAGTTCATTTCTTTAAATAAAACACTGATGCTTTTGACTGTATTTATGTCATGGTGATGAAAATCTTGTAGCTGGCTGTTGATGTGATGTTTTTATTATGAAAATATGTACCAGCATTCTTACAAATTCAAGTATTTCAGGCTGCTATGCCACAGTTGATTAAAGGGTTTGCTTACATGACACCTCATGCTGCTTTATACTAGCTAACTCTGGGATACAGAGAAGCTTGGATGGAGTGACAAGGGACACCACCATTCAATACTTCTGCAGGTCCTGGTGAAGTCCATGTTGCTGTAGTTTGCTTCTGAAATATGGGAGCTACCTCTCTCAAAGCCAGTATGGTTACATTAATTGCAACCACCTACTATACAGGGCTGACACACCCTTAGTAATTTGGATTACAGTAATTTAAAACTGTAATTAATAAGAAATTGTAACTAGGTAAATTGTAACTTTATTACAGTACAATTAGTTCAAAGCTTTAAAGCAGTTTAAACACAATATAATTACATTAAATGTTCATAACTTTAAGCCGTGATCCAGATTGATGAAAGCAAGGAAATTCAAGTATTCATTGTTACAGCTGAATGCACTGCTACCTCTACACCAGCTGAGAGCCCCATGTTGACTTAACTTTCCCTAGCTGAGCATAAAGACATCTAAATATAAGTATGCATGTGAGCTTGAAAAGCTAAAGGATGAAGCAGCAACACTGACTTTATACTTTCAAGTGCTTGAGTAAGATAATCCACATAAGTTATCCTTTGAAATACCTCAGTATTACCAAGAAATTTTGGAAGGATAATAAAAAGAGCATTATCTGAATCAAAGCCTTTGATTGTTTATTTGAATTTGTTGTCATCCTGCGATGATGAGAGTAAAGGAAGGTTCTCTAGAAAAAAAAAGTAAATGTTAGGTACTTAACAGGCCAAGAGGGTGTACTTTGTGTAACTGCTCTAGTCCTTACTTAGAAAACTTTTACTGAGGGGCTATTATTTATCCAACAGATTTGAATGCTTCCAGAGGAGCAATTTCAATCTATCACAAAATTACAAGCTTAGAGCACATTATACGTTCCAGAAATGGGTCATAAGTCTTAACAACAAATCATCACTTGGCCTGTAAAGTACCTACATCTAACACTAGCAATCTTGTTTTTATGCACCGACAGTAATGACAATCATACTTTGCTCTTTTAGAGCAGTCTTTACTCACTGATCTCAATGCTCTTTAAAAAGGAAGGTAAAAATTATTAACCTCATTTCACAGATCAACAGAGGGATGAGGCAACTTCTCCCAGATCACACAGTGTGTCACTGACAGAGTTGGTAAAAGAATGCAGGTTACTGACGTTCATTCACTTCGGTGCTTCGGCCGCAACACAATATTGCTTTTCTCAAATTGAATCCTTCTGAGGGAAGAAAACATCAGTCCTCTCTGCTGCACCCGAAGAGCAGTGGAATAAAGAGGCCAGCATATTGCCCTGCTCTTTTCAGCCCTGATCTTAAATTGCTATTCATTCCTTTAATCCTTCCTAGCTATGCCTAGGGAACCTGTCTCTATTCTCAGGATTACAGGGACAGAGCAAGAGGAGTCTCTGCCATCCTCCATTCCTTCCTCAGCCATCCTTTTGATGAGAACAGCAGGAGAGAAAGTGAAGTCCATTAAGTCAGCAGCCCTCCAGAGCTGTCCCACTCGCTGATGGAGACAGGAAGGATGACATCATTGGACACCACGGCCCGCTAATGCCTTTCTCAGTTTACACTCAGGAAACAACTGCCTTCATATTGAAATATCAGAGGAAGTCTAAATGCTCCTGGGAAACAGATGATCTGAAGTAGCTTACAAAGGCCAACAAACACTCCAGAACCGCCACAGAGGAAAGGGAAATAATCCCTGGATACAGAACTGGCTCTGTGCCTGGACAACCATGGACTTGCCGTCAACTTGCTGCTGGATCGCCCAGTGTATCAGGGCTCTGCTGTGCTATGCTGCCATCACAAGTCAGAGTGGTCACAAAAGGGTTCACCTCTGTTCTCTGGTACTGTCTGCAGGCATCTGCTAGGGCAGCACGCGAAGGTTGCTGGCTGCGCAGCATGAACCAGAGTAATTCTGAGAAGTTGGTCTTGATGACTGGCTTTTGTTACCCGAGATTAGAGATAGGATGGCACTGCATACCTTGGCATTCCCTTGGGATGCTTCAGAGAGAGCTGACCATACCAACCTTAGCACAGCCTGTAGGCATAAGAATGTAATACCTGGCTCATTCCTGCTCCCATCAAAACCACAAGAACTCCCTTCATTGCAGTGGAGTAGTACATGCTGTGTTTTGCACAGGGATTGTAAAAAAAATAAAATATATGAGATTATTCAAATAGTCATTTCCCTGCAATTGGATTAAAAATGTCAAATCACTTTTTTTCTGCAGATCTTAAAAAGACAATGTTTTCTGCTATGGAAATATACACAGCCTCATTAAATGTTAATAGGTTAGAGAAGCACCACTGAAAACTTTCATCTTAGTGTAACATCCAAAGCCTTTTAACAAAACAAATCTAGTCAACATGAAGTAGAACTGCAGTCAAAAAATAATAATAAATAAATTACCTGCAGCTGCTGATCTAGTTCTGGAAATGCCAAAGGGAAGGAGTTTTCAGCTGCATCATCATCTAAAAGGTACACATTACATTAAAAGCCAGTATCTACCTCAAAAGGGCATTTCAAATGATCTGTTCAATGTAGTTCTAAATCGCATATACTCACAATAATATCAGGATTAGGCAAACACTTCCATATAGGCTTATCTTTCTACACTTGAAATATCTTAACAGACTCATTGAAAATAAAAATGGGTGGGAAATAAAATGTTTAGGTGCTGTGAAAGCAGAAATCCTTTATTATTATTATTATTATTATTGCAGTGATTAAGAAACAAAACAAAAGCAGTTACAGAAGTAGTACATGTACTGATTTAATAAAAACAATAAATTCAAGCAATCTTTCTCCCTCAGATATCCATTACAATGCAAAATAAAGACCCCTCCACAGACAGCATCCTTACCATAAAAGAGTTCATGACTGGAATGAAAGGGAAAGATATCTTAGACATCACAGTACAATGACTTACCAAGGCTAAACCAACAATAATAGAAACCTTTCCTCCCACTATCCAAAGGCAGCCACAAGAACATGCAAACCAGACTAGCAACCCTGTAACTGGAAGACCATTACCTACACAGACATGATTAGAGCATCAAAGCACCACAAACTTCTCCATACTGCAAGGAAATGCCTTTACTCTAACCTGTAGATAACACTCCTTCTGTACTAGAGTTAGTTCATTCATGACAACGAGCCAAACTGTGTTTTCATTTATTTCTTTATTTTTAGTACAGGCTTCCAGCAAAGGTGGGACAGAGTGTGCCAGTTGCGTCAGTGTTGTGGTGTGGACACCTGCCCACTAGTAGCTGGACTGAGATCAGAAATATGAATCATACTCGGTAGCGTCACAGCTCGCCACTGCAATATTTCTTTCTCAGTGACTTTCACACTATCAGTTTTGCATTGGATTGTGATGACTGTTTATGTATCTTACTACAGGTTACGGGAGGTGAAGAGAAGGTTACTATTAGCTAGCTTACAGAGTTATTTGTAATGTGTCAAAATTAAACAAGGATGGCCCTCACAGGAGAAAATTGCTACCATAGGTCAGATCTCACAAACTGCTCTATGCCGGCTGACCTGTACACTACAACAAAACCCAAACAGGATTAAAAGAACCACGTGTCAAAGCAGGATTCGGTACGCTCTTAAAGTGTACAGGCTAGGATTTAAATTATTTGACAAGCATTTGTGTTCTCTTTATCCTGCCATACAGCAAAGTAGGTTAGGGCAAACAAGTAAACTAACCCACTTTATCCTACAAAGAACAAACATACTGGCTATCAGACGGTCAGAACTTCACTTTAACTAGCAGAGCCAGAGCTGGACACCACTAGGAAGGCATGCCCAGAGGGGGAAAAATACAATAATACAGAAGGCAAAAGCAAAAGTTTTTGAACTTCTGCAGAAAACAAAGTAAGGAGGCATATTTTTATGGGGCAGGGGTCTTGCACATGATGTCATACTCTACCACACAACTTCATTTTGTACACCATGTCCCATACATGCCTATTCTGGAAAATATTTAAATTGCTTTAATTGTAGAGTCCTATCTCATTGACATGCAAGTGTTTACCTTTAATTTGCAGTTGCTTTCTTGTACAATATTTAAAAATAGACTAATATTCTAAAAGAAGAAAGATGAATCATTGAGCAAGGCCAAAAGGAAGGACGGAATAGGACTCAGTCAGACTAGGGGTACAGCTGCTCTACAAATATTTGGCTGAATAGTTGTTAAATATTCTGACAGAGATATTGGACCAGAGTAGTGGACAGCAGTTAAGCTGCTATTTGTTTTGACAATTCCAGCACTACAACCATTTGTACAGTAGCATAAAGGAGGGAACTTAGACAAAATTTTAACTTAAGGAAAATCAAAGCAAAAGCAACCCCAGAAGCGTTTAAAGAAACAACAGCCAAAAACTACTTTTTCACTGAATCAGATATTAATAAGAAAAATAGTTGCAGAATATTAGAGAAAAAATGGATTATCCTCAGAAAAGAACCAGAAAAAAAAGTTGGAAATACTTTTAAAAGGATGGAATACAGAGAGAAATTACTACAGAGGAAATCCTTTCAATAAGCAGATGTTCCCTGCTTATTTTCTGAACTCAAGTGACTGAGTCAATGGTACTAAAAATAGAACATATTGGTATCCTAACCATTATGGCATACCATAGTACATTTTATAATGGGCCTGCCCTAGCATCTATTGAACAGCTGCTAGGTTTTTTTTTAGTTATGCTAGTTTAAGACTTGTTTAAATCATCCTCACGATGATGTTCAGCACATCAGATAAGCTGGGGTCTTCAGTAGCTTGAAATTTTTCTGAGTTCCTAATTCTCTTGGGCTCCTTTGAAATTTTCAGCTTAAGTATTCACCCCACAAAGAACTAACGGAAACCTCCGCAGCTAGCTGCAAGCTTGTTTTCCACAAAAACAACAACAAAAACCTTCCCCAGAGCTTTCATTGAAATAAATTACTGCTTCAGGATGGTCTGTACTGCACTGTTGTCAAAGTAACAACCACAAAAATAACAACAAAAATCACTTGGTAAAAATTAAACACATTTAGATTTCACAGAAGGGAAAAGCTAATGACAGCAATTATTTAAGTCCAAAGACTCTTAGGAGGATGCTTGCAGAAAATCAAGAGGAAAGAAACTCTCGTATTTTATTGCAAAAGAATCACTAGTGCCCCTAATGTTACACAGGGGATCAGGCTAAATCACATTGGCTTCTAGCTTTAAACACTTATGACTCTGAAAATCAAAAACAGTGAAAATGTCCCAAGTGTCAAAGGAAATATTCTGAAGATCAAAACACACTCATAACTACCTCCTTATCTACACGTATTTGTTCTTTTCTATTCTATATCTCCTTTACTAGACAATTCCGAAATAGCTCTTTCTCCTTTCCTTAGTTTTTATCAGTATTTAATGAATGCCTAGTTATAAGGTACCATTGATATGATCAAGGATACTCCTTCTAATAGAGTTAGCGGCTTTTTTGTGCCACAACAGCCTGAAAATAATTAGGCTGATTCTTCACCAGACATCTCGCCCCTGCAGTCATTATTTCACTCCTCCCTTCCTGGTTGCTCATAAAGAAAATGGATTTATAATGAAAGCCGGTTGTTGAGAATATATTTTGTGGAAAAAAAAAAAAAAAAAGATCATGGACAGCAATTTGCTGTATCTGAAAATGAGTCAAGATTCTGGTCAAAAAAATCCAAGAAAGAACGAAAAATGTGCATGAGAATTTTACAGCCATCTCAGTAAACTCGACAGCACTAACCTGTGATGTGAAGGAGTCAGATGAGACATCACAGTCTAAGTGAAAATACCTGATGCATGATTTCTAAATGAGTAGCACTTCCTGATTGCCCACGGATCCTGAAACTAATTTTGAAGGCCTATATTTAAAAGTGTACTAAAGGTAAAGACCTGTACTCCAATTACAAGATGAACTCTCTGCACATACAGTTGACCTTTTTATAACCAAAGACTCTGTTCATACATATGGAATAGTTTGACTTTCATGTTTGGTTCATCAGGTTCATACATTCTGTGCTTGTTGCTGAAAACTCTCTTCATAATGCAGAGCATGAGAGACAAAATCTCCGGGGAATTTACTTCTTCCTTTTGCTTTCCATTCCGTTGGGCTGAGACAAAGCATCCTTCTGTTTCAAAGCCAGCTCTCTGACCATTCCTGTAAGAAAGCTAACATAACGAAAGAACAAGGTCCCTATGCTGCCCAGCCAACACACCTTCCTGCTGAAATGGCGGGGTGGGCAGTGGTATGTGGGCACAGCAAGGCTAAGCCACTCAACCTTTGCTGTCCAGCTGAGCTCTTTTCTCTCTGCTGATAGCACCTATTAAGCCAAATGTGATGATGGGCTTATAACGTGTGATACAGAGGTTCACTCAAGCAATCTGATTTAGAAAGCTGAACTATAATGAGATGGACTGTCTTCACAAAAAAAAAAAAAAAAAAAAAAAAAAAAGACTTATTACTTATTAGTGATCTCCAGATGCATTCTGTCCCCTGATACATACTAATACTGCACATTTACGGATGTATCACGCTTTCTGGAAATCTTCACTTAATCATGTTCTGGACTGACAGAGATTCCAATACCACAGACCTCCACGATGCAGACAAACAAACAAAATCCCTGACACTTTGTTGTCTGACTGGCAAAATGTCTGGTACAGTGGAGGGTAACACTCCAGTCTTTCCCTATACTTCTGCTCCATTTAGCTGAACTGTGGGCTACAGGCAAGAGTTGATGAATACATACTTTAAGAACAACATCTGATTTATTTGCAATATAAACTCACAAATTACAGTTTCTCCAGAGTCTTTGCAAAGATAGAAATAGAACATAAAAATTTATATGTGTTAAAAGCACATTAAGGTAGCTAAATCAAGCACTCAAAAATTAGGAAATGCCAATCACAACTCTGCTTCCTTGAGTAACTGAGTTATGATCCAGTCTTTAATTATACAATCAGATACTATTTTTCTCTTCTACATGCGTGGGCAAGTGTATTCAGATCTCTTCCTCCTAAATTAAAGAATTAAATTGGTAACATAAGTAGGCTGTTATCCTGTAAGTGGATCAGCCCTTGCACAGGAAAGCTGCTCAAACTCTACTGCAAGCACTGCAAGTGACCACAGGACACCACTGGGAAGCTGTGTATGGGGGCCCAGCCTTGGCCCTTGGAGGGCAGAGAGGTCCAGCAGCTACAGCGCTGGTTACTGACAGATGAGCGTGGACCGATCGAGTTGATCCTGGAAGGCTGTGTGGCTAAGTGACTGGGACTTGGCACTGCTGCATGAAACTCCCTGGGTTCTATTCACAGCCCTGCCTGAAACGACCTTACGCAACCCCTCGGTTACCTCACTTGTAAAATAGTGGGGAATGGTCACTGCCTGACCCAGGAATAGGCTATGAAGGCTCACTCAATAATAAGAGTTGTAGACCTTCCCAAAATAGAAGCAGCCCATAACACAGGAGGTAAGAGCAAAACCCTCCTACTCAGTATACCTTCACCTAAGCCTAAAGTGTCCTATGAGGAATGTACAGCCGTTATCCCTTTTTAGGGTACCTCACTTAAGTTCCTGTCTAACTTCCCCAAAATACAACAGTACGTACTTCCTATCCTAATAAGGTCTGGCACTCAGGATTTATTAAACATGTGGTGTTGCAAAGACATGCACGACACTTAACCAAAAAGTGAATGCACTGTGATGTTCTCATGTTGTCCTGCTGTAAAAATATCTTATTTATAACACAGAAATGCCCCGAAGACCTCAAAGATGGGTCCATTATGCCAGCCTCTGGACAGACAGGCAAAGTGACAGCATGCTTCCCCTTCAGAAGCTAACAGCATGTCTTTAGATAAGAAGCAGCAAGTGGGGTGAGGTAAGTGAGTGATGATTCTTGTCATTTCCAAAGACCAAGTGACTTATTTGAAGGTTGGGTGCAGAGTTAGGAAACTAGCCTTATAATTTTTTGCCATATATTTTAGCAAACTCCATTAGTTTTCAATCAATACTTTTTCAGCTGGAAAGCCTCTGTTGCCATCACAGTTAAAATGAGTATGGAGTAGGGATTTGAAGCTTGCTATTGAAAAACAACCGTGGCAAAACAGTCCTGCATGATCAACTATATAAAACAAAAATTCTTTATGGATACTAGGAAAACAAAAGCATAAAGAAAAGTAAAGTAAGTCATTTACTATGCTTGCAGAAATACTACATTGTTCCGCTGTCTGTTTGTTTCATTAAAAGATGTGTGTTTTGCCGTTGTTATCAGTGATTTTTCCTGAGGGTGCTATCAGAGGTAGAATAATTTCAAAGGAAAGAAGTAACTAATAATTTCAAAACAAGTCACTGATCACCACTTGTTACAAGCAGAACTTTTCAGCCAGATTCAAGTTTTTTTGTTTTGTTTTGTTTTGTTTTTCTAGGAGAGAAAGTGTTGTTTACCTATAAAACTTAGATCTATTACACAAAATAAATCCAGTACTCTAATAAAGTTCCTGTTATAATTATTCTATCTTAATATGTTCAGTAAATAAGATTTAAATATATAAATTAGGACATGCTTAATTTCACTGGCTTAAATAAATTGATGCTGACAAACTACAAGGAACTTTCTATTTGGGAACACTTTTTTAAAATTTTGGAACGCCATATTCACTTTAGTTTCCAAGTGATATAAGATAGGCTGATATAGCATGTCTCAGATTCATCAATTTAAAACAGTACCTTAAGTCAAACTGGTGCAATATGGTGTGCAGACACACCCCAGGAAACCTATGTTTGATGCCAGCTTAGTGAACTTGAGTAAAAGAGCCAAAATAGACATCTATATATACAGGAATAAGAGATACACAATAAAACTGTCATCTTATATAGCACCCCTGCCAGCCACCATTCTTGAGACTTTTAAGGAACTGGTTAGCCTACTTTCACATTAAGCGCGCTGCACAAAGCTGGCTGGGATTTCAGTCATCATGTGTTGACTGACAAATAATATAACACAATTAAGTTATTTCTTGTATACTCAGGATAAGCCAGCTCCCCTCTTGTAGGTCAGTTAACACAAAGTAATCTCTTCTCAGGAGTTAAGAGCAGTTTCTCCTTTCACTGCTTCTCACACCCAGCACTTGGTTACAATCCTAGCCAGTGAGATAATCACCACCCAGAAGAAACATTCCATTTCCCCTTTTTATATCTAGTTATGCTGCAAGTTCCTCCGAGTAAGCAGTTGTACAGCCCCCGGAAGGATAATGCAGCATTACTTAGTGAAACCTATCACTGTGCCTTTCAAATGAGATAAAATTCAAGGAAAACTTTAAGTCACGCAGATTCCCTCACCACTTAGCCCTGGTGAAGGACTTCTCAGATATACCCTAGCAGTACAAAAACCTCACCTGATGCTTTACTGTCACACATAAAGCAAGTAACTCCTGTTTGAATTAAAAGCAAATTTGCTTGTCAAGGAGGGAAAAGAGGTATCTGTTATTTTTTTTTTAATATGACCTGCAGAAAAAGCGTATGTTATATACTTATTTATACTACCTTGATTCAACTATGGTTTGCTGGAAATCTGCAAACCTGATAAAAGTTTATTTGCTTTGCCTTCTTCTAAAATATAGCAAATATAATAACATTTATATGTTCAGGCTTACCACTAAGAGCAAGAGTGGAATTCATGTGATGTGGTAAAACAGGATGCCAATTTTGATCTCTTACTAGTGCAGAGGAAAATATGGCACTCACTTTACCAGTTTCATTTCAGTTTTATCAGTATTCACAGAAATTCTGGAACTACGGAAAAGTTTAACAAAATGTAACAGAAAAAGATTACCTTTCTGCAACTAAGATTCTTTTTATAAATGTTAAGAGAAGCTGAAATTATTAGCATGATAGAAAAGTAAAAAATAAAATATGATGCAATGTTAAGGAAGCTAGGCTTCCTGCCTTTCATGTCCTTCTTCTTCCAAGCTATTCACAACCTTGTTATTTCCTACTGCCGTCTCTTGTCACAAACCACTCTACCCTCTTTGATTTTCCCATGGTCTCAGCTTTCCCTGACTTGTTTTCACTGTCTCACATAAACATTCTTCTTCCACAATTCACAAGAGCGGTTCCCTTTCTTTTACATCTCTTTCCAAGACCTAGCTTTGCCATAATTGCTGTAAGAAATGTACCATGCTATTATATCTTCAGAGGTGAGAATGATTCATTATTACTTTTTATAATAAAAAAGCAATTACCAGCTTATTATAGTTTATGTAAAAAGGGCACAAAGACAGCCACATATATTTCTTTATATTCCTTCTCCCAGTCTTCCAGGATCACTCATCTTTATGACCTGCAAGTTACGTGCAATAATATACTTAAATGTTTGTTTTTAAGTCTCCTTGCATAATGGATGAGATTCTATTTCAGGCTTGTAGCTGTAAATTAATATTATACAATAAGAAGCTATTATTATTATTAGCTATGTATATTCTAAAATATTTTTAAATGAGAAAACGATATCCAAACTAAGACTCTATTCACACAAAGCTCAGGAAGAGACCTCACACATTATCCTACAACACATGTCATCCAATAAAGCAATCATCAGCACTGGGTTTCAGTTATCGTTATCAGAGATCCTTATATTTCACACCATCAGAACATCTCAATCCTTACTCCAGGCACTCACCTCTATCAACAACTCAGCCAATTTTTTTAAAGATGCTTCACAGCTTCTGATCTACTTTATTACACTCTGATTTTTACAGTGTGCCAACAGCTCTCTAGATCTTAATAATATTTAAGGTACAAAGTAATAATATTCATTTATTCCAAAGGCCAAAAGGGCCATGTGCATACAAGGCACATTTGGGGAAATTAATGCTCAGTCAGCAATTGCTGACAGGATAAGCATCAATGAAATTTCTGCTACTTTCTCATGAAGCATGACATGTGGGGCATCCGTTTCCTGAAACCTTTCAGCAAGCTGGGCACATGTGGCACTTTCCAACCTTCCTGCTGAAGGGAAAGTCTCTTCCTGTTCTAGCCTCATCCACAGTACAAAAAGTGTTTTTTCTTTTCTTGTTTGAAAACTCCCCCCCAAATCAAGCATACTTTAAATACAAACAATTTTGATAGCTAATTAAAATCTTTAGTATATTCCACAAACCACATGAAAAAAAAGTTAAGATCTAAAATGTCAGTCAAGTCATTTAATGAAATTGTTAGTGGAAACAGAAAAACTGATCATATCTGATTACTCAGGAAAAAAAAAAAGAAAAAAAAAAACACCCATTACACTGGACTTCATTTGGTATTGTAAACATGAGTAAAACAAGTAAAATTTAAAAGCAGTTATTTCCATGTGGTTTGATCTGTAAATTAAACTGTACCTGGGGTTTCATTCAGGCTGAAGGCAATTCGTACTGGCTTATCAGCAGGTACCCTGGCGGTGGTGATCATGTGGGCACTTGAGCCAATGCTTTTACTTGTTTGTTCCAGCTGAAATAATATAAACAATATATTTATTACAGAGCAAGTAACACCATTCAACAAATGAGTTTTACTGTTTTTCATGCATTCATAGCTGCCTTTCTCATTCTAGCTAAGCAACGTTTAGAATGAAAGTCAAGGGAGCGCCATTTCACTTTTCCATTTAAAAAGGATTTAAGTGAAATTCAGTGCACAGCCTGCCTTTCTTTTGCTATTTGTAGATTAGAAAGCACGATGGCAAAGGAAGCGTCCCCTCTCCTCACCTGCTTGCTCCCCGCCATTGCCCCTTCAGCAAGCCTTGACTCGTGGCAATGCTGCCTGGTTCTGAAGGTGAAGAAGGAAGAAGGGGTGGGGAGATGAGAGTAACATGACCCCAAGCCTGCCATGTGATTGGAAACGTGCACACCACTCCACATGGTGTCAACAAGGAGGCACCCATCCTCCTACCTTCCACCCATCCTCCTACCTTCCACCCATGCTCCCCCAGTCAAAGGGTGCCTGGTAGTTGCACACTCAATGGTCAGAAAGTTAGTGGCTCGCCAAACCTTGGTGGTGATTCCTCAGTGGAACTCTCTGCAGGTGCAGGGGTCTTTCTGCATGGGTTGCCTCCCGGATCTGGACCTGTGTCAGTCCTTGGTATTTCTTCTGAGACCACCAACTCCAAACAATGGTTTTAAGGAGATGAGACCCTGCCCATTAAGAAAACTGCTAATTCATTTCAAGCAGGGCACCGAAGAATTGTTGAGCAGCAACAAAAAAATTATTTACTACTGATCTGTAATGCTACCATTAAAACATCTCAGACCACTCAAAAGTTGTACGCAGAGTTCGTAGTGTTTAACCTTTTGAATGAATAGCTTTGATTGAACTCTATTAAATAGCTGAACGTAAACTTAATCTCCTTGTATACCTAGCACAAAGCTGCTAAAATTCACAGATATTAATTTTCTGATTAGCTCCATGTGGGGAGAACATGAAGTCAGTGGGACTTCACGCACGCCAAAGATCTGCCCATAAAGAAATTATTTTAGGACTGAAGACTATGCTATCCAGAGTGCATTGTACTCATACCAACTATGTGGACAAATATGAGAGTAGCGTTTAAATCACCATAAAAACTCCTCAGTCAATTAGAAACCAAATTCTTCAGAAAAATACAAACAAATTACTAAAAGTTGTACCACATATCACCAGATAACATGGCATTTAGCAAGTGAAGACACAAGCCAATTTCCTAAGCCAGTAATTGTGCAGTTTTTCAGTGAAGTAGCGATTGTAATGCACTGAAATCCCAACAACCCATTCCAATTTACACTTAATTATTTGGCAGTCTCAGAAAGTCAATAGAACAGAACAATATTACAGGATTACAATCTTCCTTGGTGATGCACAAGTGAATCAAATTCTTCCATGGCATCACTGCCTTGCAATCAGGGTAAGAGTATCCTATTTGCATTTGGCCCATTAATTTCAGCATTTCTTTTTATTTGCTTTGTCTGCCTTAATATTTAGCTAACAGAGTGACACAGGTACTCTGTAGCAATGCTATCAACCATTCATTCACTCTGATCAAATAAATTTTTATTTAAAATTCTTAATCTTGTCTAAAAGTAACAAATATTCTAAAATCATTGCTTTAAATAAATCTGATTTGGAGCTGTGAATTTCTCTTTCTACTGATACATGAAAGACATCAGGAATTATTCCCTATTCTGTACTAATCTTCAAGACACACAAAAAATTGAACTGATATCTTCTGGGCATAGAGAGATAAAGGTCAAATAACTGCTCCAGTGTATGTTTTAGGTCTCAGGGAAAGATCTCTGGAGTCGACTGAAATATCTGACTAAATAACTTTTACCTTCTTGGCATTATTGATCTCTTATTTTCCCCCAGATGCTCACTTTATGAGAAATATCTGAGACATCTCACTATTTTTAAAAATCAACAGAACTACTAATCCAAAATTATTTGATCATATTTCCTTTCCTTATCTCCCAAACAAGGTAAAGGGAAAAAATAATAATAATAATAAAAAAGATTTTAAATGATAAGAACATCCTTGAAACAAGGCTGTTCACCATTCTGCATCAGTTCTCCTGACACCTGCTATCACAAGTGGTTTTCCACATAACAGTATATGTCACAATTCATATCAAAGCCTAAGAAATGAAAATAAAGTATTCTGCTAGAGGATTTAAATTTGCCATAGCACATTGGCAGGAATAAATCTGTTGTCCTATCCCAGTCACATACTCTGTGGTCTTCAATATCTTTAAATTACCTCTCTTAACCACCTGCTATGTGAGGGCAAAACTAGTATTTGCATTTTATTCTAATTCACACACATACACAAAAAAGAAAAAAAATATATATTCATCTTTATCCACAGCCATTACCATGCTACCTGGTTTCTTATATTACATTTATACCTTCACTCAACTGTGTGCAGAATCCTCAAGCTCTTCATCACAAAAAGCAATCAGACAAGAAAGAGAGGGGTGGAAGCATTCTGTGTGCAAACAAGGCGATGCAGGAAACACACAGCCTGACTGCCCCCCATCCCACCTGCCTCCTCCACACATGATGAACAGGATCTCTGCAGACAGAGATGAGTGTGAGTGGGCAACCTGGAATTTAATGAGATTTAATGAGCAGCCCTCTAGATCGTGGCAATTGCCTATAGCACTGGCTGCTGCTGCTTCATAAAAAGCCTGTAGCAGAACTCAGATAATCTAAGTGTTGTTACAGCTCTATCAATTTAGTTCAGTTTTCACACCTGTTGCCTTACCTCACTTAGTGGAGTGTCTGCACTTGTATAATCCAGGGCCAGCCACTGCCTTGGCTTGTCGTTGCCTTTATGGAGTAAAGCTTCAATAAAAGAAAAGGCTGCACCTGCTGCATAGCAACAAACTGACAAGGTCTGAGAAGCTGAGACAGCTGTCAGGGCAACATGCTGCTACCTGCACTTCCCATAGGCTTTGCCGTCCCAAAAGATCACCCTTTTCCGCTTTTCTCCACAATTCCGTTTTCCTTCCTCTCCTTTCCAGAGGCGAGGGATTATGATGCTGTCATGCTTCAGGGTGGAAAAAATCCTTCTGTCACAGGCATTATTAAGCAGCAAACTGTGGCGAGCCCAAGATTTTTAATTCATTAGTCCTGGCAAACCTAAAATACAAACAGACTTGCTTCATAGGACAGGAATGTTTTCAGCATGACCCAATCAGTGTCTGTGTCTATTCCAGCAAACTGGCAAAGATAGCATGACTCCAGTCAGCAAAAATGTCTGTGGCTCCAATCAGCTTGGGGTGACATTGCCAACTTGGACCGGCTACAAGCGAACTATCAAATGATAGCAGCAACTATCAGAGCGAACAGCAAGGGATGGGCTTGGTGTTTTAGGCTCGGTTCATGCTGGCTTTGGTAAAGCGAGGCTCGTCTCGTAACAGGCGATAGAGAGGCAACGGGCAAATTTCAGAATGCATACGCTGTGAAAGCAGATGTATTTATAGATGAACTGATGAGGATGGTGATAACTGAAGCTGACTAATTCAGAGACTTCACTGAACTCAGAGATTTCCTAGCTAACTAGGTTTCCTGGTGTGATTTCTGACAGCATTTCTCAGCCTTGAAACCACAGGCAAGTAATTAATAGAGAAATCTTGACCTACCACAAAAGAGAACTTCTTCAGCTTGAACATTTATTTTCTGTAGCTGTATCTGGCACAAGTCCTGCATACGAGACTTTCTTTTTTGATTGACTGCTATCACAGAAACAAATGGAGAAAAATGGAAAACAATTTCAAAATGATTAGACAGTATCTTTATATTTATTGTTCTGTGATTGAAAAAGGGGTTCATCTTTTCTTTTTATATATATATATATATCAAAATATGTTTTGAAGATCTATTTGTTTTTAAATTCTGGATGGAAAAGTTTTATCTAGCCCAAATCTCCTGTACAGGGACACTGCTAGATTCTTCTGTTGGCTCAGCAGAGATAGACAGAGGTTGCAGGACAGATTGACAAGTAAAGGTTGTCTGAAGTCAAATTTTCATCCTCACCCTCTCACCCTTCCTCACCTTCTGGCCCCAGCCCAGGATTGGTCTGATCAGTGCAAATCTCAGGAACCTGGCAATTGCCCTTGTTGCCTCAGAAGACCTTTTTCATACTTTGAAATGACTAAACTGCAAAGATATTCTACCCACACTGCCTTTCCGCCAGCAGTGACCCGGGAGGGCATCAGACAGCTACACCATTAACTAGGTATCTGGTGAGGCCAGCTTTTTAACTGCACTGTGAATTCAGAACAAGGTGTAGGCTCTGGCCCAAAAAGTTACTCAAAAGCAGGCATTTTCTCTTCTCTTGATGTGTTAATGGAAAATAAAAATAAAAATAAAAATGAGGGTTCCTCCCTGTATGTCTCCTTTGGAAGGGGAAGGAAAGAGATTTGTCTCCGATCACAGCCATTATTGCTGATAACATTCTACAGCTCAACAAGCTCAATACCATCAGCAGTTGATGTTGATCTCCAGCTCTAGGTCCAACAACTGTGATAGTGTTTGTCTGAAGATACAGAAAATCCTGGCTCCACTGAAGTTAGTAAAAAATATTTTTCTTCTGTTTCCACGTAGCCAGGTTTTCCCTCAAATCATATATCCTCTTCTCCCTTGTGTGGACAGATGGTATTTAGACGGTATGAGAGGCTTCATTGCATGCCATGACAGTAAAGCCTAAAAAAAGGCTCTCAATGTAAAATCTTAAGGCGTGCAAAATCTTCAATAGCCATAACAGCAAGGGTCTTGGACAAAAATTATGGCTGAATAGTTCAGGAGTGTTTTTTCCAGATGGCTCTGACACTCCACCTTTCCAGACTGACACTTCAGTTGTACTCAGTTTAAATAGTATATGCATTCAGAAATTGAGTTCATAATCATTTGTATCCATTGTGCATATATTTTTTAAATGTCGGTGTTTCTAGTTAAATGAGTTAAATCTGTATTATTATACACACTTTACAAAAAAAAAAAAAAAAAAAAAAGATGGAATCACCTGTGCTTGACTTAATATGTGCACTCCTCTTCTAAGGAGGCTGCTGCTTCAGAAGACTATGAATCATGAGCTAAGATGCTAAGATACCAAAACTGCACAAACCAAAAAGCCCCTGATTTGCATTTAAATATCAGTTCCGTGCTTTACACAATGATTAGTCACCTGTATGGAAGGTAGTGTATTTTAAGGCTGAGAACATTATGGCATTCTGTATATAGAACATTAAATATGAAACATCAGGATAAATGATTTGGCTGTAGCCATTTTTATCATCTGTTTACTATTGGGGCTATGGTAGTAAAAATAAAAATATGGATTTAAACAGCACATTTCAAGAAGTTTTCTAAATAACTGTATAGCAATAAACTGGGAAAGAGCTCTGTTTTAAGCAAGGGGGAAATTGAAGTCTAGAGTACTCCACTACTGCAATTTGCTGAAGCTAGTAGTCAAAGACATTGTAAATTTGGGGAAGACATAAATCCCACTTGTTCACTCCGTAGGCTAATTATGCATCTAAGAAACTTATTCTCCCATTTATCAAAAAATAACAAATATTTTTTATAACAGTCTGTACATACATATGCTAGTTATCTTTGTGAAATTTCAGGATGCTGTTCACTCCTTTATTTTTATTTATTTATTTAGTGCAGGAGCACAGTCTGCCCTGTTTCCTTTCCAGCATACTCTTAGTCATCAGATGCCTGTTACCCAAGCAAATTTTTTTTAATCCTGTGTTGCATTATGGGACTGGTGATAAACTATATAAAATTAAGACGATATCATGTTTAATTCATCAAAAACACCTTAAAAAAAAGTGTGTGCTAAATTAGGAACACTGGAACTTGTTGAGATTCTGTAGAAGAAACATGCAAATTTGTAACAACTTTTAGGGTGAAGTATAAGTTATTCTACAGATGTAAAAAAAGCCAATATATGCTATCTAATAAAACACCTGTTGCCTTACTTTTTTTAGTTGTGCTACTCTCAATTCATCTCAGTTTCCTAGTATAAGTGGTATTTTAGTAACATATGACCTCATTCATGCTAAAATGGTGTTTCACAGATTGTCACTCACTATTTAAAAATATACTTTAAATATTCCAACATATGGAAGATGTTCCAAGGAGAAATCAAAAAAAAAAAAAAAAAAGCTTTCCCTATAATTGTAGATAGAGTGAAATCTTAATTTTAATAATTCCCCTGAGTACTAACAGAATCACATTTTTGACAATTTCTGATTTTGTTGCAGATTATTTTTGCAGAAAAAAAAAAAAATGTTAAAACAAACCACTGCAGGAGGAATTTGGTCCACTTTACTCACATTGAGGCTGATCAGGGTGAAGCTGCTCCATGCCATAGAAAATTGACTTTAAAGGCAGAAACATTGGTGAGTTACATCCTTTAGCTCCACATTACCTGCAGAATTTCCAAAAACACCTAGATTGTAAAGCTCAGAACTTGCCAGATATTAAAATCTAGATGGTATATTCCATCTGTCTGTCATGGTAATTAAAAAAGTGCTTTCACACCAGCCATAAAAATAATTTATTTGTTGATCCAATCTCATCTTGCAGTCCATGAGGATAACCATCTCAAGTCTGCATGGAACTGAGTACAGAAGTGTGTTTTTCTTCAGTAGGTTTCATCCTCCGTGAGATCAGAACATCCAATATGATGAATTCAAACTACAATTTTTCCAAACAGAAATCCAAAGGCAGAGGTCAATACTTCCCTTTTGTCTTTTGGGTGATAGGAAGGTATAGATAAAATATGCATTACTTTGTTTCATCTCATTCACAACCTTATATCCCAAGTTCTAATGACTGGAGCAGCCAACAGAGTACTTCATTGTTCTTCTTAGATACTGCCTCCAGTCTCCTTGCCTGAGTAATATTTTAACATGGGTAAAATAACATACTTTCCCCCAGTCATGATCTACAATCATAAATGTCTGAACACTATCAGATGAAATTAATTAATTAAAAACAACCTGATGCAGACATTAAACAGTGACAAAAAAATAGCACATAAATGTCATAATTAATGGCAAATTGACATGCAGTAGCTGAATTCAGTTATATAGGGTCATAACAATATAATGAAGGAGATTGTTCTAGAGAAATTTAAAAATTGGCTTAGTCAAGGTGATGTGGAATTACAGGAGCTGACTCAGCATTTTTTCACCTGCTTTATTACCATCTGGAAATAACTGCATCTTGAATCATTTGACAGTCTGACTGGTGAAAAGCTCTGTCTCTTCCACAGCAAACTCTAGAAAAAAACTGTGGGAAGCTAATGCTGCTGACAGGAAGAAAACTTAAGCCTTTGAGATAGGATGCTGCTTTGGCATCCTCTCATATCTCTTGGGTGGAAAATAAGATGAAAGCTGAAGTTAGAAATATTATTGGAAAAGGATCACTGTTGTCAGAAATCAACAGGTGCAGATTTATACACTTCACTTGCATCAGCATAGAGATGCAAATAACCTTCAGAAACTAAATACAGGAAGAATGGTGGCAGGTCATCTCAACAGGGAATGATGGAGGATATGGAAAGACAGGGTGCAATGCGCTAGGAGATCACCAGCCAAAGGTTCAAAGCTAGCACTGGCTAGTACTGGCTAGCTGGAAACACCAGCACTTTCTTGAAAGCACTAAAACTAAAAGACATAATTTTTGTTTATTGATTTTGTCACTAAACCACATCCAACTGTCCTAATACAGAAAGATAATTCTCTTACAGCCACATAAAAGTGAAGTAGTCACTCCATTTCAATTGGACTTGCCATGTCCCGAGGGCATGTTTAGGTTACCTTGCCTAAGAACTTACCTGAAGGGAATACTGCAAGACATTACAGCCTCACTTGTTGATGATGGCTGAGGTCATCATACTCTTATGGATACAGGCACGAGACTTCTAAACCAACACACTTTTTCATCAAACTTTCCTGTTACCAGGAAGAAATCAGCCTCCAGAAGAACCTGTGGCAAAATTCCCACCTGAAAACATGGAGGAAAAATTAAGAAACAATACATGCTAGAATATTTATTAGCAAAACTTCTCCATTATGAAGCACTGCTTATAATAGCCTTGAAAGTCCTCACACCTCCTCTAGCTATTTATTTTCCCTCTCTCCTCGAAGAGAAAGCATATGGCACTATAACCAGCAAGAGCAGAGCAGACAGTTTTGCAGTGGTGTGCATGTATCAGGCCCAGGACTATCACAGACAGGATGCGTGTGCATGAATTTATCTTGATCTATAGAATGAGCTACACTAAACAGGATATCATTATTGTTACAAAGTCAAACACTTTCAGGATTATGAACAGCCTGCCTATTCGCATATGGTTCAGAACCCTTGTGCATCTCTGATATGATCTTTAACAATGAATGCTTACACCACTTCCCCCAGAAAAGAAGGCTATTTACACTGGGACGCTGGCAAGACAAAGTGGGGCAAGGCTAGTAAACAGCTTCTTTATCTTGTGGGGAAACAGGTACATGAATGTCATTCTTACTAAAGGATGACTCGTGTGCCTGAGGCTGACTCTAAGTGAAGGACCAACCACAACCATTTTCTCATTATTAATGCCATACTCTTCCTCTTATCAGCAAATTTTAATAATGAACAAGCAGATATTCTTGTGATTTAATATAGAGGATTAAGCCAGTGATATTAATACTTCAAAATATTCCCATATTAAGACACCTACACAATACTAAGTATAAGTATACTGCCAGGAAAGCTTGGCATTACCTTACTAGCATTAGTTAAGATGACATATTGCTTCCAGAAATGACATAATATTGATATTTCTCACATGAAAGAAATGTGCTGGATCTGTCATCAGTTTCTCTTTCCCTCTCTCTCAAAGATTAACAATATACCCAAATTGCTCATATGATTGTGAGTACTCCACAGGTGAGAATGCCATGATTTTAGCACTTTAATTAAAAAGTGTCTGCTACAGGATTTTTGGCAGATTGGCAGTAATGACCCCCAAACATCTTGTTTTAAAAACCCACAATTCCAGACAACAGAGAATAATCACTGATTTGGCAGTTTTTCACATACACCTACCTCTTATAACGAATAGAAGCCGAAGTTTACGGAGATACCTGCTCTTCAATGCTGCCCCTTAGAGGACACATTCGAGAAATTCATCCATTTCCTGTAAAAGAGCCTTTGAAGACAAAAGTGAACTGTATCAAGACAACGTAACGTTGCACCATTTGAAACCTACTAATTATTAACCTGTTAAACACTATGGCATATTAACATGCAAAACTCCTTAATCACTTTTAGAAATTGCTTTTGCTACAGCTGTGTTTGTCAAAAAACAAGCTTGATTCCTCATACCACTTTTGTGCAAGTGCCATCCCAGTTTTAACGTTACAATTTTCTTCATTTGGTCGTCCACAATAATCCAGGAATAAAATGAAATTTCCAAGCTAAACATGTACTGAGTCTTTTCTTTTTTTTTTTTTTGTTCTCCTTTTTTCTTTTTTATTTTATTTTATTTCTTTTCTTTATTTTTTTTCCTTTCTTTTCTTTTCTTTTCTTTTCTTTTTTCTTTTCTTTTCTTTTCTTTTCTTTTCTTTTCTTTTCTTTTCTTTTCTTTTCTTTTCTTTTCTTTTCTTTTCTTTTCTTTCCTTTTCTTTCCTTTTCTTTTCTTTTTGCTTTTTTCTTTTCTTCCTTTCTTCTTTTCTTTTCTTTTCTTTTCTTTTCTTTTCTTTTCTTTTCTTTTCTTTTCTTTTCTTTTCTTTTCTTTTCTTTTATTTTCTTTTCTTTTCTTTTCTCTTTTCTTTTCTTTTCTCTTTTCTTTTCTTTTCTTTTCTTTTCTTTTCTTTTCTTTTCTTTTC
>NC_048893.1:107320393-107456697 GCF_011077185.1 Oxyura jamaicensis | reverse complement strand
TCTTTTCTTTTCTTTTCTTTTCTTTTCTTTTCTTTTCTTTTCTTTTCACTTTTCTTTTCACTTTCTTTTCTTTTCCTTTTCTTTTTTTCTTTTCTTTTATTTCTTTTTCTTTCTTTTTCTTTTTTTTTCTTGTTCTTGTTCCCCTTCCCCTTCCCTTTCCCCTTCCCCTTCCGCTTCCCCTTCCCTTCTTTCTCTTCCCCTTCCCTCCTTTCTCTTCCCCTTCCCTCCTTTCTCTTCCCCTTCCCTTCTTTCTCTTTCTCTTTCTCTGTCTCTGTCTCTGTCTGTCTCTGTCTCTGTCTCTGTCTCTGTCTCTTTCTCTTTCTTCTCTTTCTCTTTCTTCTTGTCTTTCTTTTTCTTCTTGTCTTTTTCTACTTATTTTTCTTTTTCTCCCTTCCTTTCATTAAGGTTTGTTGGTGGTACAGACTAATTGTTTTTAATACCATGAACTATACACAGGCTGCCACAGCTCCTGCTTGAGCTCTCTAAATCCTGATTCTCTTGTGAAAATGACAGCAATGCCACTTTAGCAGGGAGGCAGTAAAGAATACTCATCTCTAAATTATCTGAATTAGGGGCTCCTGATAAAAATGTTTAAGAATCTCATCTTGCAGAATGCATGATCTCTGTCCATGTGTGACGCTTCATCATACCTTGAATACATATAGAAGAGCACAGTGAGATCTTAGTATCTGGTAGCCGTCCATTTCAGACGAAACATTATGAAACTCAGGACTGCAGTCTCAAGTATTCTCCAATAGCATCAAAAGAAAAGCTGTAAAGTATATGGTGTAGCACATTTGAGAGGACAAATTGCTCATTCCAGGTTACAGCTTAGATCATCAATCCATCTACCATTTGAGTATTATGCCTTCAACCATAGTGCAAAACTAAAAAATTGCTATTGAAATACATAAAATGAAAATTTCTCCTGTTCTATTCCTTTGGCTCCTACAGTTTTACAGCCATAAATAAAATGACACTGGTTTAAAATGAGTAAAACCAGCTCTCAATAAAGCCCACATTTCTTGAAATGTTAAATTCAGTACAAGAGTGTTCTTTAGTGGTAGCAGACCGTTTCCATTACCACGGCTGAGTGGTTGATGGGAGTGCAATTTTAAAACATTGCTTTCAACAGTTACAAAAAATATGGCATATAGACATGACAGACTGTTTTTGAATTTTAAAAATGCAAAAGAGTAAGAAAAAGAAAGTTGCTTCATATATTTGTTATTTTAAAACTGTATTTACAAGACAAATTATGTCATTATTGCCATAGCAATTACAAATACTGATTTTTTTTTAAAAAAAGATTAATTTCACTTGCTGAGAAGAATCCTTTTTTAATATTCTGAATATCCAAATATTACTAGGTTTTTGCTATTCATCTTCACATTGCCACTCACAGTTCTCACCATAAACTCATTTACTCTTCCTAAAACCAAGAAACACACAAAAATTTTAAGCAGTAAGCTTCTGTGAGACTGTATGGTGATAAAGGATTCATTCTTTAATGGATTTAAGGGAGAAATATTCCAAGTATTTATCTGGAAACCTTTAGCACAGGCATCTAGTGATAAAGCACTAGAAGTTATTTTTATTTGTTTTTAGAGTAAAAATGGCATTCTGAAAAACATACACTCTGTGTTTTACTGTTTTTGTTTGGACTGTGATTCCAGTATGTAAAATCAATTATTAGATCTCAAATTCATAGTGTTTCATAAGTCTCATCAGAACAGCACATTTTCTGTCATAGTTCTGTACATGACAGTGATAACAGAAACTCAAGACTGAAGAGAAATGACTGGTTAGACCGTAGCATAGAGGATTGGAGACATGGAAACATAATGAAGTACCCCTTTAAGTGTGAGAGTTCAAACTTCAGGACTATGAAGACTTGAAAAGCAGACATCAGACTGTGAGAGGAAAGGAATTTATACGTGTGTCTTCAAAAGCATTGTAGATGGAATCACATACTGCTGAGTGAATATTTCAGGCTTTCCATCTTTTCCACAGATTCCTTGCTGAACCCTATTCCACTGTATTTTTCTGAGTTCATGAACAAAGCAAGTTTAGTTGTCAAATGTCTTCTTTTATTTACAAAGAAAATGAACTTTAAATGAAGCAAAAAGGTAGCACCATGGCTTGGAGTTCTGTAGACTCTGCCTTCCACCACTCTCTTCAGTAAAGGTGTCTTCTGGGCCAACCTACCAAAGGCCTTTGTAAGTGATCATACAAGCCAACTACTTTCTCAGACCTTCTGCAGGTGTTGGGAAAGATGACTTCCTCCTAAATGCATGGCATGCTGATGTTTCAAAGTAAGAGAGAAAGTGGTGGTATGGCTTGCTGCCATATATTGTCCTACTTCAAGCACTGGTTTAATGTCTTCTGTTGTTTCTTTGCCAGTTGGCTGACAACAAGGACATCTGTTAGTGGATCAGAATAACTAGTGTGAAGCTTTAACATATGTTTTGGACCATTTTACACAAGAGAAAGATTAACAGAGAATCTGTTATGAATCTCACATGTGGCTTACTGATGCCCAAATTTTAGTCCATAGAACTCAGAACCTAGACCATAAAGACTGATAAAAAACACTTAGACATTCGTTTTGCTGTATTATATATAAAATAAATAAATGATAGAAATGAAGAAGCTCAAATGCATCACAGATAAAATCAAGAGTTGGTAGGATATGCAATATCGAGGGTGAAAAGAAGTGACAATTATCCTTCAAAAGCAAAAAAATGCAGAGATTTCTTTACTGCTTGATTACTGTTTCAAGAACCTTAACCCCAACAGAGGATTCAGAATTAAATCTGGATGACAGCCAACATGGAAAACTATTGACACTGCTGAGTTGGGATGTGTTTTTGCCATCTTTTCCTTGGAACTTCAATGTCCAGTAACATCCTTTTGCTTCCCTAAGCCTAGTTCTCTAGTCCTCGTGTCACCCATTCATTGTGTAGTACACAAAGCTTCCAGAGACCAAATGCTTAGCAAATACACAAATTCATGTGAAAAAAAGTAATGCAGTGTTTTGGTAGCTTTATGTATTGTCACGGCACAATACAAACACTAGTTACTGCTGATCAGATGTACGCTAGGGAGATTTTCTTATTAAATAAACCACCAGAACATTAATTTTGTGAACTATAACTTTTCTTTTAGACAGATTGAAGCACTGGACAATTGGCAATGTTATGAAGTTCCAGAAAGGCAAATGCTGGGAGCTGCACCTGGGATGGAGAAGCGCTGGCCACAGGCACAGCCTGGGAGAGGAGTGGCTGGGGAGAGGCTCAGCAGAAAGGGACCTGGGGGTGCTGGTCAACAGCTGGCTCAGCGTGAGCCAACAGCGTGCCCTGGCAGCCAGGAGGGCAAACTGCATTTTGGGGTGTGTTAAACACAGCACAGCCAGCCGGTCAAAAGGGGAGATTCTTCTGCTATATTTAGTGTTGGTGCAGCCTCACCTTGAATACTCTGTGCCGTTGTGGGCTCCACAACATAAAAAGAATGTTAAGGTCCTTGAAAGTATCCAGAGGCAGGCAACAAAGCTGGTAGAAGGGCTGGAAAGCACTTCCTGTGGGGGACAGGTTCCTTGCAATCGAAGCCATTCTATGATTCTGTGGTTTAGAGACAGCTGGGCAAGGAGTCTTCCATTGACCTGAGTTCTTGAGACTTTATGGATTTCTAAATGGGTATATTTGGATGATTCATAGTCAAGAAACCTAAGATTAATTCCCAAATAAGAATGGAAACAATACAAGAAACAAAATTTGCAGTTATTTGGACAAGGTCTTTAAAATTCTTTGGGTAGAGAAACAAAGTATTAAAAAACAAAACAAAACAAAAAAAAACAAACAAAGAAACAACAACAAAAAAAAAACTCTTTCCTTGTTCTAAAGATCTAGAGCTGCTTTAGACCATCCATAGAAAATTCCAGATTGGTCAAGGCATAACACAATGAAGAAAGATCACAGACCTCAGTGGTCCAAGCACCAGCAAATGTAAGTTGTGGTCTTGATCTCAGAATCCTACCTCTACATTTTTTCTATTTTATGTCTGCAGAGCTGAAATAAATGCAGATCACATGTAATAGTAACTTGTTTCTACAAGTCTACAAACCGCTGTGATTTCATTTACTCTTCATGACTTCTTTTGGGTGTTATTTCTGCAGAAGTCTTTAGCGATTAGCAGAAAGCTCATATACTGGGGTAAGAATACACAAATGCTAAGAAAATTTTGCTTTCATGTCTAGCTTGCTCCAACAAGTGAGATAAGCCCTGGATGCTAACAGTGCTTAGCCCAGGAGCTGTGCACTAATGGCCTAAGAAGTATTCATAGTTTATTAGAGTGATCCTTTTCATTATGTGACAGGTGAGATAAGCACAATCTGGGAAAAGCTGATGTAACTACTGCTGTTGTTACATACAGAACAATGTTCTTCCTGATTGCTTAACCCTATGTGGTTCACACTTCTGTTTGTCAGGCATAAGCACGATTCTCTGCAAACTAGGTATGGTCCTCAGGCTTCCCTCAACAAAGCACTCACATTTTTTCATTGGCCAAACAATAATGTTGTTTGACAAACACAATCAGATGTTAGTTACACTCACAGTTTCACCAAATACTTTTCTATTCCTTATTTTTCCAATTGCTTATGTTCCTACTGCTTAATAAGTAAATAGAAATTAAGCCCTTTAACAGTCTGTCCTTTGTACGAACTTCCCAAGACCTTGTTAAATTTTACCATCCCAGGATTTGACAAACATGTGCCTACAGATAAGCTGGGGATTTCCATGTGTACAGTAATAGATTTTGGCTGATGAAAGGACAGCCAACTGCCAATGGCCAACCCTCTGACCTTTGGATGGTCCTTTAGCATGGCAATATCTGTGCAGAATATAAATGGTGTATAAGAATAGCTAAAAAAAGATCAAGGCCAAGTCAAAGTCATGCTTAGGCATCGAGTCCCAAGTAAATCCCGATTATAACAGAAGAGATGCTTCAGTGACAGTTTAATACAAATTAATATATGTATGTACATATTCATAATAATACATATTCATATATATTCTAGCTTTAGTGGTATTCTAGCTTAAAACAAAACAAACAAACAAAACAAACAAACAAACAAACAAAAACACCACTATAAGCATCATTGAAGGCATCGTACCAACAGGGCTGTTCCTGAAATAACTGAAGATAGGGTAAAGCAGCACTGCTACAGAGAGACTCTGTCCTGTCTCCCTTCAGATTGTCCTGTCTCCCTTCAGATCTCCTCATGCCAGCCCAAGATTTTGCACACCCATGTAAGTGAGCAGGAAAGCTGAAAGCTGACCAAGCCTGATTGGGGTTAGTTTTAGTGCAGATCAGTTCTCAGTTGCTTCACTGCCTGGGTGATCAAAAATTTGGCAAGAGAGGATTTGAGTGGAGGAGAAGGGGAATGCAGCGTGAAAGAAGCAGACAGACATGGGACTGCCTTTTTGGCCACTGTCCTTCAAAATAATGGACCTGGAGTATGAAATCATTGACCAGCAGTGACTTCCTTTAGGAATCTGAAATACTATGAGTGGAAACAAACACTGAATAAATTTTCTTCTCCAAACAAAATCAGCACTTAGGAAAATGCCTAAACTGAAGTAAACTGGACTGCTGAAGTGCTAAGTAAGAAAAGAGGTTTTCACCCCAAGGCTGTTTACTTAATTCAAGAAGAGTTGACATAGTAAGAAGCACCATGCAATGCTGCAACTGTGGGTCTGCATGAGCTGACTTTGCCTTTTGCTGTAGTTCCAACATGACACAAGCCATACTTCCTGTACATAATCATAAATTCACAGAATATCCCGAGTTGGAAGCGACCCACAAGAATCATCAAGTCCAGTTCTTGGTTCCACACAGGACCACACAAAATTTAGATCATGTGTCTGAGAGCATTGTCCAAATGCTTCTTGAACTCAGGCAGGCTCGGTGCTGTGACCACTGCCCTGGGCAGCCTGTCCCAGTGCCCGACCACCCTCTGGGTGCAGAACCTTTCCCTAACCCCCAGCCTGACCCTCCCCTGAACCAGCTCCACGCTGTTCCCTCGGCTCCTGTCGCTGTCCCCAGAGCAGAGCTCAGCGCCTGCCCCTCCGCTCCCCTCGTGAGGGAGCTGCAGGCCGCCATGAGGCCTCCCCTCAGCCTGCTCTGCTCTGGGCTGAACAAACCGAGGGGCCTCAGCCACTCCTCACACGTTTTGCCCTCTAGACCTTTTACCATTTTCCTAGCTCCATTCGGACACTCTCTAATAGCTCTATGTACTTCTTATTTTGTGGCACCCAAAACTGCACACAGTGATTGAGGTGAAGCCACATCAGTGCAGAGCAGAGCAGGACAATCCTTTCCCTCAGCTGGCTAGTAATGCTGTGCCTGATGCTCCCCAGGGCACGGGAGGCCCTCCTGGCTGCAGGGCACGCTGTTGATACATATTCAACTTGCCACTGACCACGGTGCCCAGATCCCTTTCTGCAGGGCTGCTCATCCCCCACTCTGTATGTACAGGCAATGTTGCCCCAGCCTAGGTGAACAATCCCTCACTTGTCCCTGGTAGATTTCATACAGCAGTGATTACCCGGCACACAGCTATTCCCTCGCAGAAGTGGTGCTATGGAAATCACAGAGCAGTTACAAGAAATGGCAGCAAACTAGGAAGAGGTTGCTACATTCTTTGGTAACATTGCTTTGGGGAACTGATCTCCCTCCCCAGGTGGAAAACGCAGAGGGACATCTAGGAGGCCAGAAGGGAGCTATCACACGGAAGGGGAAGCAAGGTCTAGGTATGAAGTGATCCCCTTTAAACACAGCTTTATGTGCTTCTTTTGAGTCAAAACACCCGTGGTACAGCACCAGCGACAAGTGCTGGACAGCAACATCTGCTCTGGCTGTTCCACTGTGATGTCACTGTGATGGCGTGCGGGTGTCACGGTGATGTTCAAGCATCTCCCACCAGAACGCCCAGACAGACCAGCTGGGTCTCACTTGCTGACTGGCCGGACGAAGACTAGGCTGGCCGCTGAAATGGCTTCAGGCAGAAACTTCAGTGAAAACGAGACAAAAGAAATTAAGAGGGAGCCGCTTCCAGCGGAAACTTCACCTGTCTGCTCCTTCCTCAGTTTCCCAAAGAAACCGTGGCAAGTTGAAAGCAACGAGTTTAAGACCATTTGGTGGGGTCACTGTGGAAACTGTATTGTGATCAACAAGGAAATGTTTAAAGTCGAAGTGCTGGGAAGGACCAGGCCTCAGAAAGTTTCTGAGACTGAGAGCATGAAAAGTTTCATTCGTCAGCCTAACCAGTACGGATTCACCAAAATGCGACGGGACTTCCAAAGATCTGCCTTGCTTCCCGAATTCCTGGCAGAAGAAGATGCATTTTCTGCTCATGGGAAGGTACATCACTTGCTCCACACATGAACCAACACTCACAATAGTCTAGTGGGAGATATGGGTGTAGGCAATAGAGGAGATGAGGATGACAGTAAATGTTCTAAATTTAATGTCTTTCTCAGGCTGGTGTTGAGGCATTTTTCAGGTGTCAGTGATGAGTGGTAGAAATGTGGATACAATATATTCGGGTTATACGCAATGAGTTTGAATTCATGGAACGGAAAGATAAATAAATCAGGCTATGATGAGTCTACTCAGTTTAATATATTTGCGAGAAATCTTGCTGTGCAATATCTGAATTCTTTTTTCAACTGTGGGATGCGTATTAGCAGTGTAGTGTTCAGTGTAGTGTTACCTACATGCTAATTCTACCCAGAAGCATCTGAAAAGTCATGGTACCTGGGTTTCTCAATCGATTATTTTTTATTATTTTTGGAAAACGTTAGCAACTAACTCTCCTCCTTTGCATTTTTAGTTACTCCTCTACCACAACCCCAACTTCAAGAGAGATTCTCCCCACCTGCTCGTCAACTGCAAGCACCATGCTGCCCTGAAGAGGAAAGCCACGGCTGCCCCTGCAACGCAGGCGGATCTGTATGGAAACTGCCCCAGCAGCAGCCCAGGCATCCAGCATGGGTGGGGAGCAGATGCCGGGCGGGAGAAGGAGGACGTCAGCAGCTCCCGCAGAAGACACACAGACAGCAGCCCCCACAGGGTCCCCACTCCCAAAGCGCCAGGCAAAAGCCACCCCCCAGGCTAGCGGAGCCCATCCAGCCTCATGCGTGGATGCTCCCTCCCTGCCAGGCCCCGCTGCAGAGGCAGTAGGCAGGGACAAGCAACAGCCTCCGGCCTCCTCCCAGCTGCCACCTCGCAGCAGCCAGAGCCCATCTGCCTCTCCTACTCCCCCACGGTACCACTTTCTGCCTTTCATGGCACCCGGCTTGGCACCTACACACCAAAACGCGCCAGCTCCGCGGTTTCCCTGGGCTGCCATACCTCCCTCCCATCCATTTGCAACTCCCGGGCTGGCAGCAGCCTCTGCCACGGCCATGCCGAACCCACCCAGCTGGCAGCCCTCAGCAGCCCCACACTGCCCAACTTGCACCTGCGGCTCAGGCAGGGCAGCTGCAGGCGACAGGCTGGCACCCTAGCGCAGGTCCCGCTAGAGACAGCAAGGAGAGCGGCACCCAGTTACAGGTTCAGAGGTGTTCATAGGTGTTCGTAGGTGTTCGTAGTAATTGTTCATAGTTGTTTGTAGTTCATAGGCTGATTGTTTTGAAAATAATTGTTTGCATAATAAACCTTTTACAGTTCTCCTGTGTCTTTTTATTATTATTACATATATATTTTTATGGTGTCATCTCAGATTGAGTTTGCATTTCATTTCTCAGAAGGAAGGAGAAGCAACTGCTTTCACATCAGTGTAATGGTTTTCTCTATCAGTCAAGCTCTGGGTACTTAGCCGTAGAGGGTAAAAGACTGGGTAATGTTGGCATGCTGCATGCACCGAGGATGCTCTTCCTAATCAACTTCTGAGCGCAAGTTGAGAAAGTCTAATTAAATAACAGCATTTTAATTATAGAAGACTCAGAAAGGGAGTGTCACCTTCATAGTAGGTGGAATGCTCACAAGGTAACACTCTGCATTGCCAGGCAGTAACAACCTGTGCTTTAATTTCTGAGCTAATTCAGGAAGGTGAGAGAGGGATTTAGGAGAACCTTATCAAGTAGAGGTAGAGCGCTGATGGCATTAAACTAGGATGCTACTTAGTGTCTTTGCTAACTGTGGTGCACTGTGCAAATTAAATAAAGCAAGAAGCCTTGGGCCCCTTACCAAGGTCAGTCTCCTAATAAGAGTGTGAGCCTATCTTAAGAAACTGTTAGAAACTGGACCTGCGGATATACAAGAGGTGCTTTTGAGGTGCTTAACGCCTTCTTTGCCTCAGTCTATAGCAGCAAAACCAGTTGTTCTCTGGACGCCCAGTACCCTGAGCTGGTAGAAGGGGATGAGGAGCAGAATGTGGCCCCCACAATCCATGAGGAAATGGTTGGCGACCTGCTACAGCATTTGGATGTATGCAAGTCAATGGGGCCAGATGTTATCCACCCGAGGGTACTGAGAGAACTGGCGGAGGAGCTGGCCAAGACGCTTTCCATCATTTATCAGCAGTCCTGGCTATCAGGGGAGGTCCCACTCGACTGGCAGCTAGCAAACATGACGCCAATCTACAAGAAGGGCCAGAGGGTAGACCCAGGGAACTATAGGCCTGTTAGTTTGACGTCAGTGCCAGGGAAGCTCATGGAGCAGATTATCTTGAGCGTCATCATGCGGCAGTTGCAGGGCAAGCAGGTGATCAGGCCCAGTCAGCATGGGTTTATGAAGGGCAGGTCCTGCTTGACAAACCTGATCTCCTTCTATGACAAGGTGACACGCTTAGTGGATGAGGGAAAGGCTGTGGACATGGTCTACCTTGACTTCAGTAAGGCTTTTGACACCGTTCCCCACAGCATTCTCCTCAGGAAACTGGCTGCTCATGGCTTGGACTGGCGTACGATTTGTTGGGTTAAGAGCTGGCTGGATGACTGGGCCCAGAGAGTTGTGGTGAATGGAGTCAAATCCAGTTGGATCCCTCTACTTGCTATTCTACTCCCTCTACTTGCTATTCCTCCCCTCTTCTATATATGTTCCTCATAATTAAAAGATTTCTTTTTTCCTTCCAAAGTTTTCTTCTTGCCTGGTAAGTTTTCCAAGTGGCTCTCAAACAGGTGTCTTACAAATCAGTGATGAAATGTCTTTCAGTCAAAAACTCAAGCAAACGAGACTAAGATGATGGCACGGAGAATGTGAACTGTATGTTAAAAATGACAAACTGTTAAGTGCTGATGAATCAATAGAGACTTGTCTGAGGTCATTCAGGGTGTTAGTCACAGAGAAATGAAATGCATCCCGTTGGTACTGATCAGCCATCTAACCACTTGAACCATCTTTATTCTGTGCCCTAAAATGGATGTCTCTGACCAGATGCACACAACTATTGAAAATAATGCCCCTGACTTCAGTCTCATAACTATGAAAAGTCTCCTGCATTGACTTAGTAGCAAGTGCCTCCTCTGAACTCCAGGGCTAAGAATATCTTACAGAAGTTGCTTTATAAAGCACAATTCCTGGTATCTTGGCTGCAGAACAAGAATACATTCATCTCCTTATTCCCTAGCTGCACTGTGGTGTAGATACACTGGAAAGGCAAAGAGAGCAATAAACGGGGTGATGACCCTTTTGCCAAACCTGAGCATTTTCTTTTGCAGTGCCCACAACAGTCAGGGCTGAATAGATCCCCTCTACTGCTTCGAGTGGCATCTGCCTTTAAGTACTTCTAGCAAAACTGCCTACAGATTTTTGGAAGCTGATTCATGGGGTGCTTTATGTAGTTGTGCTTTCCATCAACACTCTTTTTTTTTTCTGTGCCATGATGTGTTTCAAGTTGAGAGTGACCAAGTTTTAAGAATTACAGGACGGTGAAACTAAACAAAGTTTGTTCTGAGGTTGCTTAAACAGCATGTATCAAGCGATGTCATTAACCTGCAGATGGTCTATCTGCGCTGCAGAGGTGGAGCAACTCTGTCTCTGCTGGGTTACAGGCTCAGATACTGTGTGGCCTAAAGGGAGCAGTTATTAATTCTAAGGCCTTGAAGTTCTCAGCTAGAAAAAGCACATTTGATTTTGTGTGGCACAAACTTAATAAAACTCACCAAACATAAAGCAGCTCCATACAGAAGCAGCTCCACTGCCTCATCTGGACCTCAGCTACTTGCAGAGATGTCAAGGTGAGCTTCCACAGTACTCCTCAGCGCGTCCTGTAGCACACACACTACCTGGGATCACCCTGGATAATGAGGACTTGACTGTACATACCTTTCCTATCAGTACATTTGCCTTTCTTTTGAGCAAGTCAGGTGCGTACCAAGCCAAATATGAGTCAGCAAATCTGTATGACCAATTTTTGCCCTCAGTGGCAATGATGGGTCTTAATTGTTTCTGGGATGTGCCTCACTAAATGTGCTCTGTGTATGCTGATCTCAACAGTGAGAGAAATTCTGAAGAAGCCACCACCCCAGTACTGCGCATCACTTTACAGTGTGGACAACATTCCCTAGGAAAATCCACTGCCATGAAGCACCCTTGTGTAGCGGGTTTATGTGGTTTGGTAGCGGGGGACTGCTGGGGTGGCTTCGATGAGAAGAATCCAGCAGAGCCCCATATTAGATAAGGGCCGGTTTCAGCCAGCTCCAAATGGACCTGCTGCTGCCCAGTGCTGAGCCAGTAAGTGATGTTGTTCGTGCCTCTGTGAGAGCGGATTTAAGAAAGGGGAACAAAAAAATCCGCACAACAGCAGCTGGGAGAGCCAGGAGTGAGCACCAGCTCTGCAGCCCCCAGGTCAGTGCAGGAGGGCAGGAGGTGCTCCAGGCAGGCAGCAGCAGTTCCCCCACGGCCTGTGGAGAGGCCCCTGGTGGAGCAGGCTGTCCCCCTGCAGCCCCTGGGTCCCACACGGAGCAGATCTCCACGCTGCAGCCCGTGGAGGAGCCCACGTGGAGCAGGTGGATGTGGCCTGGAGGAGGCTGTGGCCCATGGAGAGCCCCCGCAGGAGCAGGCCCCGGGCCGGAGCTGCAGCCCGTGGAGAGGAGCCCACGCAGGAGCAGGGGTCTGGGGGGAGCTGCCGCCCGTGGGGGACCCGTGCTGGAGCAGTTTGCTCCTGGGGGATGGACCCCGTGGTACGGAGCCGTGTGGGAGCAGTTCCTGGAGAGCTGCTGCCTGTGGGCAGCCCCCGCAGGCTCAGTTCAGAAGGACGGCATCCGTGGGAGGGACCCCGCGGGGAGCAGGGGCAGGGAGGGACCGTGAGGGAGCGGCGGAGATGGAGCTCAGGGACTGACCCCAGCCACCATTGCCCGTTCACCTGTGCTACTGCTGGGGTGGTTGGGGTGTATTTAGTTTGCTTTGTTTCTCACTTCTGTAGCTTGTTAGCAATAGGCAATACATTTTACAAATCTCCCTGTGCTGAGTCTGTTTTGCCCATGACGATAACTGTTGAGTGATCTCCCTGTCCTTTTTCACTGTATTTTCTTCCCGTTTCCCTTTGAGGGGGAGTGAGAGAGCGGCTGTGGTGGAGCTCAGCTGCCCGCCTGTGTAAAACCACCACACCTCGGCAAAGAGGTGAACTGGAAACAGTGCAATGAACCAGGATACACTCTCCGCTGAATTTAATAAAAATACAAAGAGCGCTCTATTCCTCTTAACGAAGGCAACACAGACTTTAAATACTGTAAAAGTTTCATTTACATAAGGCAACGCATATATGACACACCAGCCCGTTACAAGTACCCCAATCCCTCCCCTCACAGCACCGCCGCCATGACGAGGGCCGAGCCTGCCCGGCTCCTCCCCGCCTCCCTTCGCGCACGCGCGTGGCCCCGCTCCCGTGGTGCCCATTGCGGCGGTTCCCGTCCCGATCGGAGTGGCCATGGCGCTGCACGTCCCCAAGGCCCCGGGCTTCGCCCAGATGCTCAAGGAGGGCGCCAAGGTACGGGCGGCGCCGGGCGGGAGCCGCTGCTGGCCGTTAACGGCCGCGCCGGGGCGGAGAGGGCGGGAGGGGGAGGGGGGCGTCTCGGCATGGCGGCGCGGGAAGGTTCTGGAAGGGCGGGGCGGAGCGGCGGCATGGCGGGCCGGGCGTCCCCCTGAACCCCGTTAAACCATGTCCCCAACGCCGCGTCCTGCCCCTCCTGGAACACCCCCGGGGCCGGGGACTCCACCACCTCCCCGGGCAACCCGTCCCGATGCCTGACTGCTCCTTCTGAGGAGAAATGTCTCCTCATTTCCAACCTAAGCGTCTGGAAATGGGTTTAGGAGGGCGTTTTGGCAGGGGAGGTTCTGTAGGCGGTGCTCAGCGAGCTTAAACTGGATCCTGCAGTATTATTATGTGTAATTTTTGATCATTTTTTGTTATTGGGTCTGTAGGAAAAATACCTCTGTCAGTGCTGTGAAGTTACGTGATGTGTTACCATACACAGCAGGGTAAAACACACTGCAAAAGAGTGTGCAGAAAGGAATTAGGTTATTTTTTGTGGAGGGAAAACGGGAGGAACCTTCTGGTTGCTGCTGCTTAATGGAAAGTGAGGTTAAGCACCTCGGACCTCTTTTTGTTCGTTTCAAAATCTTCCTTGGAACAGAGGAAAGGCCTATTTCGAGCATGGGGAGAGAGCAGGGAAGCAGACTGGCATAAATGCTGATTCTCTAAAAGAATCAAGTCAAAGTCAAGGCCAGAGCCAGAACGTCCAGGGCTGTGTCCTACCAATCAAGGAGGCAGCTGGCATTCTGAGATGCCTATCTTGCATTTAGAGAGTAAGTATTGTTAGAGGGCATCTTTCTCTTTTCTCTCATAGGGCATGAATATGGTGTACCTGTTTTTTAAGTAAGCCTCTTTTAAGGGTTCTGTCCTTACAAAGGTCAGCTGGCTGATCAGCTTCTCAAACACAAGTCTTTTCTGAATCATTGTGCTTCAAACCACATGTCTGAATGTAGAACCAAGTTAACGGATTTGGTGGAATACAGACTTGTGAGTAAAGAAGCACATACAAAACCCTCATCCTCCCCCTCCATCACCAAGCTAGCATTGATCATTTTCTATGTACTTTTCCTATGCCGCTAACATTTGTAGCAGAGTTAAGAGATGCAAACTGTTATAAGCTGAGTCACTTTTAAAATGTTTTGTTCAGAAACTTGTGCTTGCTTAGCTGACTAGTGGAGTAGGAGGACATGCTGGTTCTTGTCTCATCTTTGGTTAGTTTAGTTTGCTTTTAAACTTTTTTTTGGTGAAATACTAAGATTCAGATAAACTTTCTTGCACCTGCTAGATTACTGCTTCTTTGCTGAGAAGGTAGTAGTTCATCTTATTTTTTGTTAGAAAGTGTAATTCTGACCAGAATATTTAAAACTTTTTTTTTTAGCATTATTCAGGACTAGAAGAAGCTGTCTATAGGAACATCCAAGCATGCAAAGAACTTGCTCAGACCACCCGTACAGCTTATGGACCAAATGGTAAGTAAATCCTGAAATTGTTATAGTGATGTTGATCAAAATGGTATGTTTGCAGGTGAATCCTGCCTTGATCAAGAATCATCCATTCCTTACTTGAGGAGACACATTGGACTTACTACAGGTGCCCAGATACAGTCATTGCAGCTGTGTTGCTGCCTGGGGACAGTTACTGTGTCCTCTTTGCTCTCTTACTGCTAAGTGAAAGACCAACAAAAATTAAAGGAAAGACAGTAACTTGGTAGATAGTCATAATAAGTGTAACAATACTATGTCCTGACAGATACACCGAGACAAATTGTGTTCTCCAGGATTGATTAATTAAATGATGTATCAATATTTATGGAGAGAAAACTGCTTATTCAGAAGTGAATGTGTTTTCCTTAATATAACACATTTCTAAGTGTCATTTCACAAAAATATTTTAGATTCTTAAGCTGTAAGCAGGGGGTAATATTTTGATGTGTGAGATAAACCCAAAAGTTATGGAAACAGTGTTTCTGTGCTAAGCAACCCTTGTCTAATAGACAGTTTTATTCCCCCCTCAGGAATGAACAAAATGGTTATCAACCATCTGGAGAAGCTTTTTGTTACAAATGATGCTGCTACTATCTTGAGGGAGTTGGAGGTGAGTAAATGAAATAGGTGTTGTGTTAATCTCCTGATGTTGGTTGCCATGTTGGTATCCCATTTGTTTAGAATATGTTAATTGTATTTATGCAGCTGGGGATGTAATGGCATCCTCTTCTGAATAAAGTAAAAGAAAAATTGTGGAGAGACTGGCTTGTATAGTGATAGAGATACAGATTTAATAGAAAGAAAAAAACGTTACAAGTAATAATCTACTGAGTTCTACACTTCAAGTTAGAAATTGTATTCTAGAATACAATGCAAGTAAGAAATCTGGCCAACTGTATGGTCATGTCTTCAAAGCAGTAGTAATTCCTTACTCAATGTGTTGCATTAGTTTGCAGCTTGACTGGAACAACTATGGATGTCAAAGTTCTGATTTGAAAAGAAAAATCTGAAGACAGGTTGCTTCATGTGGTCATGCATGTGTCTTTCTGGGATAAGGTTGCAGCTGCTGCGGTTATATTGAAGTATATAGCATTTTTATTACACTGAGAAAAAGGGAAAGCGTTGTGCTTTCTAAGCAGTTAAAACTGTAGAGTTAAACTGTAAATTAGAGATTTATTTTGTATGTTAAACCTGCCTGCTGAATTTGTGTGTGTGATTTCAGGCTTCTCTCATGTTGCAGAACATGAGAGTGAAACCTTTGTGTTCTTTGAAAGTAGCACAGAACCAGAAAGAAAGATGTCTGATTTATGTTGTAGGGGAGCTGTTCAGTTCTTTGTGATTTTTTCTTTCCATATATATTTGTACTCTTGCTTATTAAGGAAATTACCTAATTAATTGTACTGCTTTCTTTTTCATACTTTGTGCATACAGTGTATCTTCAGATAAAACATGGTAAGAGCGCTTACACTGGATGCACAGGAAAACCTGGGGCTGCAGTCTAGGTGGGATGTCAGTGACTAAGATGTGCAACTTTTTTTTTTACAGGTCCAGCATCCGGCCGCAAAAATGCTTGTGATGGCCTCCCATATGCAAGAGCAAGAAGTTGGAGATGGAACCAACTTTGTCCTTGTTTTTGCTGGGGTCCTTCTGGAGTTAGCAGAAGACCTTCTGAGGATGGGATTATCAGTCTCAGAGGTAAATTCTGTTACTGCAGTTTATGGAGCTTGAGTTCAGATTGCTATTGGTCAGTATTCATGGGTCACAGTACTGTGAATAGGCTGCTTCCTTCCAAATTATTTTTTAGTCAGAGGTGTACAAAGAAGAGCAATATATGCTTTGCTTGTGATTGCTTGCATCCCTTGTAGACTTTTTTGTTTGTTTTATGTCCCTTTTCAATGGAAGTAGAAGCAGTTTGAATGCATACCGAAGTAAACATAGTAAGTGTCTGTTTGCTGCACAGGTGATTGAAGGATATGAAAAAGCTTGCAAGAAAGCCCTGGAAATTCTTCCGGACTTGGTGTGCTGTTCTGCAAAGAACCTTAGAGATGTTGAAGAAGTGGCATCTTTGTTGCATACTTCAGTAATGAGCAAACAGTATGGCAACGAAAGCTTTTTGTCAAAGCTCATTGCTCAGGCCTGTGGTAAGTGGATAAAAACACTTCTGTGCATGCATCTAAAAAAAATGAGTAAGTTTGCTTATGATAAACATCTTCATACAAGGAAAAAGGCATGGATAGTTTATCAGGTTAAATTGATGGAATATATTAGCCTGAAATTAATACAGCTTTCTTTCTCATGTCAAACTCTTCATTGATGTAGCTGAGAAAAGTCCTGTGCTTTCTACTAAATGTTTACAGAAATAGGTTACTATTATCTTCCAAGCAGAAAACCGTCATTTTTTGTCTCATTAAGAGGATCATTACACTTCAGAAAAGTTGTTGCTACTCTCAGCTACAGAACAGTGAAGGCAAGATTGCGGTTGTACTGAGCTGTTGGTTTCTCCCTGTAAAGAAAACACTTTAACATTCGGTTTAAGTGCTTTCTGAAATACCATGGGTCAAGCTTCACTGTTGAAATATGAATGTGTAAATGGATGTTTGAACTTTATTCAGGCCTGACATTATATTAATGTTTTCTGATTATTACATCTTAGAAGCAATTTTAAACGGTAAATTATAGAGAAAAAAATTTCCTTGGTGCAAGTTATTAGCAGGTTATTATTACCTTAAAAAAACTAAGTGGGCAGTTCAAACCCTAAAATTCTAGTACTTAAGAAAAACTCTGGGCAGTATTTATGGTGTCATAGTTCTTACTTCATTAAGCAACACAAATACATTCTCTTATTTTCCTCCCAAACAGTCTCTATTCTTCCTGATTCTGGTCATTTCAACGTTGACAATATCAGAGTGTGCAAGATTGTGGTAAGTTGGGAATAGCTAGCTTTACTGTTACCTAAAAAGTTTAATGAAAGGAGGTTAATTTTTAGATGTTTAAACTTCTGAAAGTGCCTTTTCTATTCTAATCCCAGTTGTATTGCAGCATTCATGATAAGTTTTGGAAATCGGTCTTCACATGCCTTGTTTAGTTCCCAGTAGCTGCTTTCAGAAAGAGAAATCGCTAATATTGAAAGTTTGCACTAAATAAGATAAGTTAATTACATACAGAGATGCTGATTCTTTGTTGTAGAAGCATTCACATGATTAAGCTAAGTTGCAGGCTTTCAGAAATGTAGTGGTCAAATCTTAGGGATGTTAGACCTCTGTCTGGTGTGCAGGATTGGAATAAATAATCTCATTATTTTCCCCTAATAATAAATATACAAAAACTTGAGCAAAGAAAATGAACGTTACATGACTTAAATTTGACCACCAACTGATCTTAAGATGGGAACCTGTAGGACGCTGATGTTGCTAAATCAGCTTAAAACTTCTCTTGGTGTGACAATGAAGGTTGCCAGGCTCAGATGGATGTAGGGATTGCTTCTTATAAACGGTACTGCAGGTTTCTGGCAGTAAATGATCA
Organism: Oxyura jamaicensis; assembly: GCF_011077185.1. Taxonomy (NCBI): domain Eukaryota; kingdom Metazoa; phylum Chordata; class Aves; order Anseriformes; family Anatidae; genus Oxyura; species Oxyura jamaicensis. The sequence goes on along the minus strand of NC_048893.1, from coordinate 107,438,652 downwards.
TAATATGACTTTCACCCATTCCATCTTTTTTCTGCCAGGGTGCTGGTATCTCTGCTTCATCAGTGCTGCATGGCATGGTTTTTAAAAAAGAAACTGAAGGAGATGTTACTTCTGTCAAAGATGCAAAAATAGCTGTGTATTCCTGCCCTTTTGATGGTATGATAACTGAAACTAAGGTATGTAGGAGCTTAAAATAAGTTACGTATCTATATGTGCTTATATGTGGTTCTTAATCTCTTATTTTTAGCTTTAACTATAAATATTTTTGACACTTGGTGATTAAGATATATTTGATAAGATTGAGTTCATTAGTTTAAAAAAGTTCATAGAAAACTTCTGAAGCTTTTGCTTTATGGGGTTTTTGGAGGTGTGGGTGTGACTTTTATTTTTACTTTTTTTTTAAGACCAGCTATGTGCTACAATGTCTGTATATTATGATTCTCTAGAAATGCTAGAATTGCCTGTTTTTTTTTTTTTCTTTTGTTTTTAACTTGTTTTACCAACGTTGTCTGAGAAGGGTGATAGTATGATCAAGTAGGATGACTTGAGGTTTACAGATAGGTTGTGAGATAAAATGGTTTGTCAAAAACTTCTAGGCATGTAGCTAACACCAGACTGATAATTTTCTGTGTTTAACTAGGGCACTGTACTTATAAAGAATGCTGAAGAGCTGATGAACTTCAGTAAGGGAGAAGAAAATCTGATGGATTTGCAAGTCAAAGCTATTGCTGACAGTGGTGCAAATGTAGTAGTAACGGGTGGCAAAGTGGCAGACATGGCACTTCATTATGCCAACAAATACAATCTTATGTTAGTCAGGTAAGTACTGGAAGAGCATAAAACGTTTGTTCTACCAGGTTTATGAAACTGGCTTTCTAGTAGATCAAAACCCAAGCTGTGAAGTGGTGGTTTCATAGCTTATGTTTCTTGATAGTAGTTTACCTCTACATGGGAACTAACTGGGGAGTAATTTGTGTATATGATAGTGTTACTTTGGCATAAGGGTCTTTACAGCTTAACTGAAATGAGCTGTGTCAAAGTCTGTTGATTATGCGGCCACAAAGACTCATTATACCATAAGGGTTCTCCCTGGTCACAGTTGTCATGCAATACCTTAGCAGTGGTGAAGTGCCTGTTTTCTCTGTGCATCACCATTGCATTGACGGATGGATGGAATAACTAATTCTTAATAAATTTCAGTCACATCTGTGGGCCTTAAATCTTTTTATGTATAATTAAGGCATATTTGAATAGCTTTGGTAATTTCCATGTATTTGGACTGCTTGTTTTAAAATTATTACAGAAATAATTGTATAGAGTCTTTTTAATTTGATGCAGTAAATTTTGATGGATGTGTTTAGTTACAAAATGCTTGCTAAGTTAAGGAGAAAATGCTTATTTATGTGTATTAACATTAGTTCTGGAAACTCATGAATAGAAAAACTGTTTCTGTTTTTTAAAGGTTGAACTCAAAGTGGGATCTGAGAAGACTCTGCAAAACTGTTGGTGCAACAGCCCTACCCAGACTGGTACGGAGTTCTCAAATAAGGAGCAGATGGGAGAGAACTGTTGAGCAGGTTCATCTCTTGACCTTTCTTTTTCTTTTCAGACCCCCCCAACTCTAGAAGAAATGGGTCACTGTGACAGTGTATATTTATCAGAGGTTGGAGATACTCAAGTTGTTGTATTTAAGCATGGTATGTATGTATGTTCTGTAGAAATCCCAATGCCACTGTTCTGCAAGTATGAAACACATTTTTACATCCGAAAACTTAGTTCAGTAATGAGCATCTGTCTCCTTAACAGAAAAGGAGGATGGTGCTATTTCTACTATACTCATTCGTGGATCAACAGACAATCTGATGGATGATATAGAGAGAGCAGTGGATGATGGTGTAAATACTTTCAAAGTACTTACAAGGGTAAGTAACCAGAAGGTTTCAGTTACCAAAACTGAGATACGGACCAGTTAGAGGCAAGATCCCTGCTTGCTTTGGGCTCATGTGCTGTAGGGCTGTAACAGGTGCTTACATCGTCAGTTTTGGAGAGTTCCTGATACGCAGGAGAAGTTGTGTAGGGAAGATGGCTGCAGATGTCCATGTGAGCACAGTATACGTACAGTTCTCAATATGCACTGAATTCAGTTTTTCAGGAATGAGGCAAGTCTGTGAAGATAGATTAGTTGTACTGATTTCTAATAGCAGTCAGCTCTTTGACCTCTTTGTAAGCCTTTTGTGTCAATGTTCCTTGAAAACCAGACATTGAAGAAAAGCTAAATGGCTTGTTCGTCTCTTGAATCAAGAGGAAGCGACTGGTTGCAAACAATATTTCTGGTTCATTGGAGACAAGACGCTTTCTCCACATACCACAGATATATTTTATAAGTAGAAAAACTTAATTTTCATTTTCTTTTGTGATCAGCTTTTGTGTGTTTTCCTTTCTCAAAAAACAAAACAAACAAACAAAACGTTTGAGTACTTGGAAGGTGGCATGTGAAAAAGAAAACTTGCCACCCTATATATCAACACATGCGCATTGATACAGAGAACAGAAACACATGTAAATTGTTCATTTATGTTTGTCTCCTGAAGTTGCCTGAAGTTAGGCATTAAGATGATTGTTTAAAAGACTGGGTGTTCTGAAGTGAATGCTGATTTGCCAAAGGATATTAAAAATTCTGTTTTTTTTTTTTTTAAAGCAAAAAAAGTACCCTTGTGATACTTGCTGATATATTAAACCTTGTTTACGGTAGATTAGTTTCATTCATGCTGTCTCCAAACTACTTAACAGTTAATAGAAAAGATTCAAAAATAAAATAATTCAACTCTCGGCTTATGAGTAATAAAAGTGACTTGCAAATAGATAATACCTGCATTGTTTTTTTGATTTTTTTTTTTTCTTTTTACAAAAGAGGCTAACTTTTTTCAGAGACATTTGGAAGGAATAAGTAAATTCTGTTAACTGAAAGTGTTCTAAAAAGTAAAAAATGAACATGATATTTTAAGCAAAGCTTCATTTTGGTGTGATTTGTTTGCAGGATAAACGTCTCGTTCCTGGAGGCGGTGCAACAGAGATTGAATTAGCCAAGCAGATCACATCTTACGGAGAGGTACAGCAATTGTTTTTTACTTTATGTATAAATGTAATTACATATATTTTAATTTATATATATGAACATGTATTTTTATACAAATATGTATATTAGTGCATATAAATCAATTGTAAAATGTGAAAAAAGTACCTTCCTATCTTAGTTTCTTTCAAATGCTTATGTGGTTTTCAACTTCATTTTAGACTTGCCCTGGGCTTGACCAGTATGCCATCAAGAAGTTTGCTGAAGCATTTGAAGCCATTCCTCGGGCACTGGCAGAAAACTCTGGCATAAAGGCTAATGAAGTCATTTCCAAACTTTACGCTGTGCATCAGGAAGGCAACAAAAATGTTGGATTTGATATTGAGGTAAGTGGTTCCTCACATAACCCAGTACTGCTGAGCAGCAGGTAATGTTTAAAAGTACTTCTATTGCAATAAGTATTCATAGATGAATTGAAATCATTGAAGCTCTGTGTTGTACAGAGCTAGAAGAAAGCTTCTATTAATTCTAATACTAAAGTGTTTTTTCATCAGCAGGCAGTTAAAGTGAGTATAGTATAGCAGCCTCATGTAGGAGGTGGAGAGGTACTGAACAAGTTACAGAACAAGTCTTCATTGATTACTTATTTTTACTTCCTACTAATGGATTAGAAATGAAAATCAGGTAGAGAGAATACAAGATCAGAAAAGTGATACTTTGTAACCTTCATCTATAAAAACCTAATAACTTGTTAGGTAGAGGCCTGAGAAAACTTAAAAATAAGTAAATAAATTCCTCCTGATAGGCTGAAGCTGCTGCTGTGAAGGATATGTTGGAAGCTGGTATATTAGACACATACCTTGGAAAATCCTGGGGTATCAAGCTGGCTACAAATGCAGCAGTAACTGTCCTACGGGTTGATCAGGTAAGCATAGAATTAATTTGGGTGATAAACTGAAACCTCTGCTTTAACTCAAGGTATAGAACACTAATGTGAAGTATGTAGGTGGTCTGGGAATAGAAGGCATAAAAATTGATGTTGGAATGTTAGTTTAGAACTAAGATCTGGAATTAGTTTCTTTAGGAGCTCATATTTTGGAATACGAGTTGTGATATTGCTGCTTCCATACAAGTGTGATGGTGTTCATTTTTTAAGATTTGACAAGGATAATTAATACCCAAGCCCATAAAGGAACTTTCTGTAGGAACAAGATTTATCACAACAAAACCTTCTCATGTATATTGGTTTGTTTTACTTTTAACATGAAAAATCCCGCTTAAGTAAAACGGAGGTTATAATCTTAATGGCAAAAATTTTAAATATCTTGTGGAATTCCAGCAAAAGTGTATTTGCATGTAAAATTTCTGTAGATTATTATGGCAAAAACAGCAGGCGGCCCAAAAGCTCCTAAACAACAAGGACATTGGGATAAGGATGACTGGAAAGATGAGCCTGAAAAGTAGTATGCAGTAAGCTGGTTCTATAGCAACGAAGTATCAGTGTGTGAGTGCATGCATGCCAATCACGTGTGGCAGATCTGCATCTTACTTGAGGGCACATAACACTGCTGGTCTTGTGCTGATAGCTACTTGTGTGATTGCGAGTTAATCTTATTCCTAAAACCAAACTTTCACTGCAGTTTGTTTCATTGTACTCACGAGTTCAGTTTTAGTTTTACCTTAGTTGTCACTATAACAAGTGCAGAAAATGAGCCTCTAATGCGGTAGGATTGATTAGTGGACCTTGTGTCTTAAACATGTGATGTCTAGGCTGGAGTTCAGAACAACAGCTCTGGTAATTCTGCTTTCTGTAGTATGCCTCCTGTGCAGCAGTCACTGGCTAGCTTATATAAGCACTCACTTTTTCTTAGACTAACTGAAGTCATAATTTGCATGCGAAGTGAGGTAAAGTCCTATGTATATCAGGGCTCAGTTTCTGCCATTTTCAAGAAAAAAAAAATGACTTGTGAATCAGATGTATAATAATAATCACTGGTTTAAGTTGAGAGCAGGGACACTGCATGATTTAGTGAATGTTGTAAGTCGGCATCATATGACTATAATAAGATGTTGGGGAAGAATGATTCTAACCTTACCTTTTTCTGCTTCCCTATCACCTTCAAGATCATTATGGCAAAACCAGCAGGTGGCCCTAAACCTCCATCAGGAAAGAAAGACTGGGATGAAGACCAAAATGACTGAACAAGTTAACTGTGCTTCTTAAATTACATGATTGAGAGTTTTGTAAGATTCTAGTTGGGGCCTGCCATGATGTTTTGGTCCCTTTAAGTTATGAACTGTGTCCACTAGGGTGAAGAACTTTGAACACTTCAATAAATGTACTTACTGTTAAAATGTTAACTGATTTATTTGGACTTAGTATAACATGTTTAGTCCCAGTATGTGAGTGTGCAGGGATGTGCTGTGTTGGGATGAAAGTGTGTGGGTGTGGTGGGTGACCTTGGCTGGCTGCTAGCCACCCACCCAGTTGTGCTCTCATTCCCCCTTTTTCCACAAGATGGGGAGAAGAGATGAAAAAACTTGTGGGGACATCACTTACAGTTACAGTCTTGGGAATTATGTGATGAGGGGGGTGGTGAAAAACTAAAACATGTTTCTCCTACCCCATCTCTCTTCCTGGGTTCAACTTCATTCCCAACTCTTTTGCCTACCCTGGGCAGAGAGGAGGAGGTGTGGGAGGCTAAGGTCATAGAATGGGTTGGGGTGGAAGTGTTAAACCTCATCTTGTTCCAACCCCCTGCCACAGGCAGGGATGCCACCCACTGGATCAGGGTGCTCAGGGCCCTATCCAGCCTGGCCTTGAGCACCTCAGGGATGGGGCATCCACAGCTTCTCTGGGTAACCTGGTCCAGTGCCTCACCACCCTCATGGTAAAGAATTGCCTCCTATCTAATCTAAATACTTTTTTAGTTGAAGACCATTCCCCCTTGACCTATCATTATATACCCCAGTAAAGCGTCTTTCTCTGTCTTTTTTGTAAGGCCCCTTTAAGTACTGAAAGGTTGCAACGAGGCTGAACAGCCCCACCTCTCTTAGCTTTTCTTCACAGGAGAGGTGCTCCAGCCCTCTGACTACCTTTGTAGCCCTCTGGACCCCCTCTAACAGCCCCACATCCTTCTTGTGCTGGGGGCCCCAGACCTGGAGGCAGTACTCTAGATGGGGCCTCACGAAGGCAGAGCAGAGGGGTATAATCACCTCCCTCAACCTGCTGGCCTTTCCTCTGTTGATGCAGCTCAGATTGCAGTCGACCCTCTGGGCTGCAAGAGCACACTGCTGGCTCATGTTGAGCTTTTCATCCACCAAAACCCCAAAGTCCTTCTCTGCAGGGCTGCTCTCAATGAGTTCTTCTCCCACTGTGTGCTCATGTCAGGTATTGCCCTGATCTAGGTGCAGCACCTTGTACTTGGACTTGTTGAACCTCATTAGGTTCACATGGGCCCACTTCTCCAGCCTGTCCAGGTCCCTTTGGATGGTATCTCTTCCTTGGGTCAATCCCTAGCATTTATTCTTCTGTTAATCCCCCCTCCCTACCCTTTTCCCCTGCTCTAGGGTCCCTCCCATGGGTAACAGTTGTTCAGGAGCTGCTCCAGAGGTTATGGACCTTGATGAAAAATTGTTCCAGCATAGTTTCCTCTCCACTGAGGGCAGATCCTTCAGGGCACATCCATCTGCTCCAGGGCCTGGGCACCTCCTCTCCCAGGGTGTCCACGGGGCTGCTCCCCTCACCACCCCCTGCCATGCGGTGTTTGCCCTCCCTTCCCCAGGCTCCCCCTGAGGTGAGGTACTGCCATCTTGGCTGCGGGGCCTGGCTGTGCTGGGGCAGCCCTGGCATCACCTCTCACAGTGGCCCCTGCTACCTGAGCTGGGTACAGGAGGTGAGAGACCACAAGCCTGTTGCAGGGAACAGGTAACTTCTGAAAGCATCAGCTATAAACATTGTACCTCACTCCTTACCACTAGGTGAATGCAAGAATTCAAATGAGTTTTGAAGTAATTAAGAACAGCAGCCAGTCTGAGTCTGTAGTCTATGAAGTTCAGTGTTACATCATGCATCTGTTGCATCCTCACAATTTAAGAGGCTTCATACTCTCAAACTTTTTGTCAGTCTGACAGTGGTGAAATGCATCTCATAATAGCCTTAAAAATAAGAGCGGAGAGTGTTAGCTGTTGAGAACTGTCAAGCACATCATTTGCAGAGCACTAGAACTCTCGCATGCACTTAAGGGGAAAAGCAGAAGCCCTGTGTTAAGATACCTTGTGGAACGTAAACGGCTCATGTATCTCAGTCACTTTAAAGAACTGTGCTTGAAATTCAAGCCACTTAAATAATTAATCCTTTTATTACTTGCCAGTACTGCTCTATTTCACAGCCAAGAGGGAGTGGAAGGCTAAATCAAGTCTCAAACTATCGTATGCCTAAATAAGGCTGCTGTACAACATCTACACTAGTGCTTGCTTTATAGCCTGTAGCTGGCATGGTTGAAAAACTCGGCAAATTTTCTGAAGGATTGGCATACTGATTAGGCAGCTGCACAAGTGCTGCTGCTGCAGACTTTAAGGGTAACAAGAACACACAAGGATACTCATTTTCTTATTAAGGGTGTTGTGAAAAATTCATTGAATGAAAACAGCTGCTGCTTCAGCACAAGTAGCCAGAATTTCATTTATGTGAAACATCGCATGAAGCCTAGCCTGCAGAGAGGAGAACTTAAAAACCTCTAAGTCAGTGGAGGACCAGCTTTCTTAACTCTGCAGCACAAAAAGGCTGAACTGGAACACCTGTACTGAGAGGGAGAGCTAAGTTCTTAGCCCCCACAAAATACCACAGTAAGATTCCTATCTACAGCATTGCCAGAGTTTGCAAACTGAGGGTTCCCACATAGGAAATAAACCAACAGCAGAAAGATGGCCGACACTGCATTTGTCTCAGCTCTGTGAGGTATAGAAAGAAAGAAGTGGATTCTAAGTGTAAGAGGCTCTAAAATACATACAGATGTAACTGAGAGAGCTAGTTCAAAATTATTGCTGGTCACTGTAAAATGAAAGAATTGCTAAAACGTATGGCACTTTTAAGAGACTAAGAAAGCAGCAGTTGCTTGTCTGTAACAACCCACACATTACTCACTAGGAACTTGAAGCTGTAATTTTGAAAAAGGGACTTTTATTTAAAAGTAGTGAAAACACTGGAAAAAGTATAAGTTAACCATTTGTCAGTGTCAGTGTGTTTAAGAAGCACAAAGTATATTCTTGCAGTTGTATACAGTAGCTCCAACATGTTAACATGATTTGCAAGTTCCTGCCTTCTTTCAGGCTGCTTAAGATGGATACAAGAAGGCTTCTCAGATGATTTACAGCAGTCGCTCATAGAACAGGAGATAGGCTTGTGAACTCAGTACTTTTGATACAGACACAGCTTGTACGTGGGTATCGCTGATGTGGAACCACTGTCCTTTTACTGGTTCAGTTTCTAAAGCTGTCAAGAATTTAGGAGCTAAAGTTATTACAAAGTTATTACAAAGAACTGAAGTACTTAATCCTGTTACTGTTCAGCAGTAAGAAGTAATTTGTAAAAATACTTGTAATTATTTACCTTGAGGAGATTGTCCTTTAAGGACAAGATCAGAAAGATGTTTGTTCATATTTCTCGTTTTAGCATAAGCAGTGTAGTGCCCAGACCTCATAGTTCCACTGTGCTCAACAACTCCATAGAGAGAGTATAATACTTTCGTACTCCCTTCAGCCACGTTCTGTAAAAGTGAAAGTTACAGTATGTCAGTCAGGTACTGGGTTTGAAACAGGCTGGAATATAAACACTTCAATCCGTTTGCCAGTGAAAGGGAAGTTGTCTTTACAGGTTCATGCAAGGTGCTACAACTACGATCAGTGGAAATACACTGACAGGCTCAAGTACAAGTTGCACTTAGAAGTTAAATTGTATTATCACACAATAATGATAAGCATTCTGCACAGATTCTGCTAAGCAGCTTAACTGTGAAAGCATATGAAAAAGCATATGAAAACATGGGAAAGGAAAATCTGTTTTTCTACTTACTTTACATTTAACTGTACAGAAAGGAGCCAAGTCTATCACTTCTGGAAACTTGATGTGCCTGTTAACTTTCCGTAGATTAAATCCAGCCTTAAACAGACAAAGTAGAGGAAAAATCCATAATGTTAAGTGTAGCATATTAAAACCATGCTTGCTAAGTAAATATTTCAGGTTAATTTTTTAACAATACAAAGTTAGTTTTACATTAGACAAAACTGTGAAGAAACAAGGCTGTGTTTTTTCCTCCAATGCCCACGGTCTCCTGGCAATACTTTGTTGCCCCTAGATGCTGTACCAGTTAAGATGGCTCTTCAACTCGCTCTTAAGGAAACTTTATGGTAGCAGATTTGGAAGAAGAATCAGGTCTACATAGTCATATAATTATGAAGACATCTCTTGCTTTTCAGATACTGTTTTATGCCTGATGATCTAATTTTAGATTATCAAAACTGACAAAACTTCTACTCCCACCTTATTCAAATCATCTTCCAGTAACACACTGGAAAAGCAAAGTAAGAAATGACACGTATTTTTTCCTTAACCATATTATAGTCCCTTGGAATATCCTACACATTTCCATTTTCTCTGTGGAATGCTTTTCATCTACTAAGTTACCTCCGTTAGTTTATTTATTTTAAGCATTTCAGTCAAAATACTTAACTTTAAACTGAGAAAAGGCAATGCTGTCTCTCAACCCTATTTATTTCCTCTTTTTCTTCCTGAAAAGTTAAAGCCCTAAATTTAAAATTTTCCAAGAACTTGAAGAAAAAGGTAAGTTACTTTACCTTAGCGTCTATAAATTAGACTTCAGTTGCATTGTTTTCCATTCTACTGGCCTATTTGTTAAATTCATTTAGTAAGGAATCCTAATCTATCTGTACAGAAATACAAGAGCTCACAAACTGCTGTAGTTGCAGGAAACAATGCTAACAAACTATTTAATACAGAAAGTAGTAACCACGGTGAAGGAATACACTGCAAGTCAGCTCACAAAAAATGTTGTCTCAATTACAACTACAAGTTTTTTTGTTTGTTTGTTTGCTTTTTCCTCCTGGAAACAAACACCCCAGTCGCTCCCACCACAAAATGAAACATAAAAAAACACCAAACAAAAACAACCCTGCACACAACTACCTCTCAGATGCTGAGAAAATAAACAAAAAACAGGCTTATAGGAAAATGGAAATATACTACCATTAGATCTAAGTCAAGCTAGTACTACATGCATATATACCTATTAAGTACATACATTTTACTAGTAACAACCTGTTTGTTACCTGTTGAAATCTCTTTAAGTGAAGAGTTAAAATTGGAGGAGCAAGAGAGATTAGCATTTGCTTTTTGGCATTAGTATAAACGTACTTCTTTTCACCTGCAGAAAAGAAAAACCATAAATTAATATCTAAAGAAATGTTACAGCAAGAATTTGATTATTTGCACTATTTATACTGTTACAATGTCATCCACTACAATGAGTGAGAAACTGAACACTCCCTTTAACATGATAAACTGTGGAACTGCCGTCTTGCAGCTCCCAATACCACAAAAGTAGCTGCTCACACTATGTCTAAGCAGCATCAGCAAAAGCAGGATGAATTCTTGCATGCTCTCTAGAACTCACAAATTGAATGTAGCTTTCATTGGTCTTCTGAGCAAACACAACATGATTTCCCTGTGACTGTTACAACAGAATTTTCATATTTGAGAAAGGAACAAAAGTCTGGTAAATAACCGCTTCCTACAATCATCCACATAATGAATTTCTAGATTGCAATGACCGTGCTAGCCCCAAACCCAAACCAAACCCATTCCTCTCTGACCACTCTTTTCTAGTCATCCATTATTCTGTACGCAAGCTTGTGAGCCCATTATTCTGCTGAATTAAGAACTTTTATTAGTCTGTGTGAAAGAGGTTCTCACAATCTGCACAATAAATGCTGTTCTACTGATCCAAGTTAAGTTTGAAGTTACATAAATACTGTTTTAGGAACAGCCCATCAACCACCCAAGCACTAGATAGGAACCCATATAGGAGCCCATTATGAAATTTGTTAAAAATAAAAAAGATAATTTATCATACTTTTTAAGTTCTTTGGTCCACAATGCCTTTGCGTACATACATCACAGAGTAGTTTATTCTTCTCACTAAGTTTCTCATTATGGGTAAATTGATACAAACAGTGATGTATTGAACCTTCTTCTGGGTTCAGGTCTTCCCTGTTTGCAAGGGTACAAAATGCCATTTCGGGATCTTCAGTCAGTACTTCACATGTCTTGGCTGGAACAGTTTGAAGGTCATCTAAGATGCTCATATCAGATTCAACATTATCACTCAAGTGTATATTTGAAAAGTCAGTAGCAAGCCCTTCCTCATCTTCATTTTCATCATCTTCATCTTTCAAAGATAGGTTGTCAAGGCCGTTGACAAACTTCATAGGAGAATCTAAAACTTCTGTAGGGAGATCCATGAGACACTCCTTTTCTGCACACTCTTGTTCTGGTTTTCCTGTATTTTCAAGCATGTTCTGAACTTCTCTTTCAGTTTCCTCTACACTTAACTCTTCGTGAGTTAAGCAGTGATCTTTGCAATCATTTGATGATTCCTCTTCTTGCTTCACATCAGGAGTTTCAGAGTTGATTTCTGCCTCTCCTTCCTGGTTATATTCTACATCTTTTTCTGACTGTTCAGTAGCACAGATATCTGTCAACTGAAGTACCTTTCCTTGGAGCTTCTGCTGCCGGCGCTGGCTCTGCAAATTGGTAGATATAATGTATAAGCATATAAAAAGTTTCAATGACATTTAGTACTTCTAGCCATTTCTTTATCAAATTCTTTGTTGTATGTCATAGGTGTCAAAAGGGGAAGTTATCCATGATTTAGTAATCCGAGGTCATCAGTTTAACTAACACTGAATTTATCCTTGCTCAGATATAGTCCCCACTACACCTCTGAATATTATCTTATTCGTATCATGGCAACTATTAACAGAGCATGTAACTTCTTCATAGCTATGACACATATACAATTGATCGCCTTGGTTGTGCATTTGACTGAGGAAAAATTCTAAGCCATCCCCTCCTCCTCTATCTAAACTGAGGAAGCAAAAATAACCTTTTATTTTTTTTTTTTTTACCATAAGTTGCAAGTGCTTCATTAATAAAAGTGAAATATTTATCAAAACCAACCTTGGCTTGTTTTTTGGCCAGTTTCTTTGTTTTTTTCTGAAGGTGCTTACTTGTACCAACGGGCTCATCTCTCTGTTTAATGTAACAGCCATCATTTTTATCATCTTCTTCATCTTCAGATTCCTTTTCTTTGTTTTTTTTAGCATTTCTCTCATTTGTATTTTTTATTTTCTACAAGCAAACAAAAACCACAAATAATAAAAACACAAACACACACATAACCACAGAAGTAGATATGTTACTGTCATGAATAACAACACAGAAGTTCAGAGGAAACTGCATGTTATCTGAGTTTTCAGCTCAAAACATAACATTTCACTAACTCTAACATACGACTAACACATTGATGCCAGCCACCCTAAGGCTTACGAAAGAGACATCTCACTCCAGAAGGAGTCCACATGAAACAATGACTTGCAGAATGAAGCAGTATCAAAAAGTATGTCTATCAGGGCTGAATTCTGAACATATAAAAGAACATTACCTTTGCCTCTAACAGACATAAATCTAATTAAATTCACTGAGGAGTACTATTTCACTCAATTCGAGACATTTTCAGTTGAACTGTGTGCTGCACAATTTGTACTATTGTCCTTTATTTGCTTCTGTTAAAGCAAAATTTGTTCATTGCAGACAATGTGAACCCTTTGGTTGAGGGGATTTAATTTCAAAAAGCATTCCTTAGTTCTTGTGTGAGCAGTGCTACGTGGCAAATCTGACACGTTATGTATGCAGATCGCCAGTATGAAACCCAGAGAAATCATTTTTTCCTGAGTGTCAGTTTTTGAGATCAATCATGTAAATCAAAAGAGATCAACTTACACGAATAACTCACCTGAAAATCTTACTTTCTACCTTTTGGGGGCAAGTTTATTATTTTAACCTTTGAAACACACATTTAGAAAGCAGCATAAATTAATTCCCTCGTGATTATAGAATAAAGGTAGTTTTGTTTGCTTATATGAAAAGAAGTCGGACATAAAGCACGTACAGTTTCTTACCTGATCATCTGGTACAGGAAGTGACAAATCAAGGAAAGATTCATGGACCAAGGACACCTTTAAATGAACATTAAAGAGTCCAATTTATTTTTCTGGAATTGGCTGGCTTGCTGTCAATAGACTTATCAGTACGTATCCTTGTTTGCATTCAAAGTATTCTTTTACTTGTGTGTACAAACGTAAAACAAAGCTGTTGGTAAATGTAGATAACTATCTATGACCAAAATCTACCAGTCACATTACTCCAGAAGAAATGGTTTCCCAAGTTTCCGTTTTCTTGTAGCCTAGCACATGGCAACCCAATTTTGTGCCTATGGGATTGATTCTGTGATCAGGTGGGATATTCATCTAGCCCACTCACTAATATCTGTTATTAGTTTGTTCTCAGGATGCATTATCCCCACAGTGCCTTCTTCCTTATTTCCTCACTATCCCACAACCATTCCCATGTGCAAAAGGGAGATCTAGTTGTCTGATGGAAAAGGAAAGAGTTCCTAGTAGCATGCTGCTGAAACAGAACAATTCATCTACTCTACAGCTGACACCACTGGAAGGTGTTCACCAGGAATCTGAGTAAATTTTTTTTCGGCAGAGGCAGCTTGCTGATACTGCTGCCCTCTTTCTTTTTGGAACTCTTTTGAAAGGAACTGGAAGATTTTCTTCCCTTATGCTATAAAGCTAGCTTCTAGTCAAACCGTGCCCCTCTTCAAAAAGCACGTAGCTAGTCAACTCAGAAACATATTAACTGAAGCAAATCTCTCTAACTCCACTTATTTCTACAGATTACTCGTTCTGTGGATTACATAAAAACATGCTCTTGGGTATTTAAGGCAGGCAGTTTACTTACTGTTCTGCATTCCTCACACATAATTGTACTAGTTAATTCTCCACCAAAGATTCGATCTATGAAACTTTTTATTCCCTTTTTCTTCTCATATTCTGGAAATTGACAAAGTAAAGTTAAAAATAGTAAAATTGTAGTAAAAATTGTAGTAAAAATAGTAAAATTGACAAAGTGAAGTTAAAAATATTGCATACAATATACTCAACCAATTTAACTGTGAAATACCAAATTAAAAATGCAGTATGTAAAATGTACATGGCATGTATCAGCACCTGTTCTAGTTTACTTAGGAAGTACAACAAGATTCTTAAATTAAGATCCTTTTATATATTAAAGAAACGTGTGTGAAAACACATTTACAGAAGACACTTTGACTGAACTGACAACTTCGCTGCTTTCTCAAGTCAAATGCATTTTTTAATTTTCTCAGAACTACCACACCCCAGTAGAGTTCCTGTTTTCTCTCTGGATTTAACTCAGACAACTGTCTGAAGCTAAAGAAAAACAAGCAACAGCTTTCATCAGTATAAATGCTCAACTAACAAACCCAATTTCCTCAAGTTATATTTCCCGTGTAGCACATACTTGAGCTTAAGCTTCATCTTCTAACCAAGACATGTTGAAAAGTTTAAACATTCTTCTGTTCGTTTTTTTTTTAAACTGCAATAAAAATCCAACGAACTTGTTTTTGATAACACTGATGAATAATAATGAGCTGTAAGTATTGTGCAAGTCATTACATTCATGTGCTAATACCCTAACTTCTTTCATAATATTTGAATAATTAAAAACTACCCAAACATTTTTTAAAGTATAATGACTGTAGAATCAACTCTCTTTTACTCTGGTACAAAAGAAATGCCACTGAGGTCAGTAAAACCTTTTAACGGACCATTTAACATTTTCAAGCCTTATGTTCTAGATACACACACATTCAAGATGTAGCATAAAGTTTATTAAATATGTATCTTTTAGTTGTAACTGTTACCATTAGTTTGTGTACTTGAATGAAAAGAAAAATGTAGTGTACTAACACGTATTTTACCTTTAATTTTCTTTTTCAGTTCTTCTTCATTTTGTTTGTTAGAGTCTGTCAGAGCCTTCAGTATTCCAACACTTACTCGCTGAAATTTTCAGAACAGATTGACATTGCACAATTTCTTAAACTAATTCAGTAAACTTTACAAAATGATTCATATGGGGAAAAAAATCTTTACTAATTAAGAAAATCAATACAAACAACACAACTGTCTATGAAGATGCAATAGTTCCCTCACTTTGATATTAAAAAAAAGCCAACCAATAAATACACCATAATATTGCAATTAGTATATAAGAAATATTTTAACATCTTTATGTTAAAAGACTTCCAACATCTTTGCTGGCAATATGGACAGTGGGATCAAGTGTACCCTCAGCACGTTTACTGATGACACCAAGCAGTTGACACGCAGGAGGGAAGGGATGCCAGCCAGAGGGATCTGCACAGGCTTGAGAGGTGGGCATGTGAGAACCTCATGAAGTTCAACAAGGCCAAATGCAAGGACCTGCATCTGGGCTGGAGCAATCCCAAGCATAAATACAGGCTGGGTAGAGAGTGGACTGAGAGTAGCCCTGAGGAGGACTCAAAAGCAGCGTGGCCAGCAGGGCAAGGGAGGCGATTCTTCCCCTCTGCTCTGCTCTCGTGAGACCCCACTTGGAGCATTGTGGTTCAGCTCTGGGGCTCCAGCAGAAGGACATGGACCTCTTAGAATGAGTCCAGAGGAGGGCCACGAGGACAATCAAAGGGCTGGAGCACCTCTACTGGGAAGAGGGCCTGAGGGAGTTGGGGTTGTTCAGCCTGGAGAAGAGAAGGCTCTGGGGAGACCTTACAGTGGCCTTCCTAAAGGAGGCCTACAGGAAAGCTGGGGAAGGACTCTTGATCAGGGAGTGTAGTAATAGGAGAAGGAGTAATGGATTTAAACTAAAAAAAAAAAAAAGAAATTCTGTTTAATAAATTAAAAATAAATTTAAAAATAAAATATAAAATTTAGGTAAGATATTAGGAAGAAGTTATTTACTATGAGGGTGGATGGTAAGGCATTAGACCAGGTTGCCCGGAGAAGCTGTGGATGCCCCATCCCTGGAAGTGTTCTGCGCCTGCTTGGATGGGTCTTTGGGCAACCTGGTTTAGTGGGAGGTGTCCCTGCCCATGGCAGGACAGTTGGAATTGGATGGTCTTTAAGGTCCCTTCCAACCCAAGCCATTCTATGACAAATTAACACTAGGATGAAATACTTTTCAAAAATAGAACTGGACAATTAAAAAAACACAACAACAACAAAAAAAACAAGAACACCATGGGATTCCCACAAGCGTTCTTTCAGACTTTTCAGAAATGAACACAAAAGGACGTGATTTAGGATGACTGCACATGCTCCAACTTATTATTTCTATAGCTTTGGACAAGTCAATCTACTTTCTGAAGGTCAGCAAACATTTATATGAAAAATGTTAAATTAACCAAAGACCCTTTAGAGCAAACAAAACTGAACCTTTCTACTTGATTTTACTGAAAGAGAATAGCCAGTACTTTGCTTTCCAGAAATGCAGAAAACACCACTGCTTTTGAAACTTACACAAGTGCAACCTTTAAGAGATACAGGCCATGAACAAATTTCTTCCTTTGAATATTCTTTTGTAAAATTAAAATAGCAATACTTGTGGTTGCTCCTTTGCAATTGTACTACTCAGAGGCTGCCAGGTTCTACACCTCTGTTGTAATATGCTGCAAGTGCCTATGGGCAGCACAAGGGGTTGACTTCTGTGAGAAAGAATGCTTTTTCTCCCCTCTGATGGGGTTACAGTCTTGGTCTGGGATAAGAAGAGGAAAAGTATAGGCAACTGTGAAATTACCACTCACTTGGATTTCTTCTGCTCTCATGCCATCAAGTAAGTAACGAAGCAACTCTTGACTGTCTTGCTGCTGGTAACCTTTAAATCGTATTGCTCTGTTAAATTAAGTGTAAATTGATAAATGAAAAGTATAATTGACCTTTGAGATAGACAAAGTAAAAACAATTCATTCCAAACATACAGGAACAAAGTCTCAAGCATTCAGGTATACAAGAGCAACAAATGTAGTATGGTAGTTTCTAAAAATGTAAGGCTAGCCAGTCTGAGCGTATCACTGAGTATCTTTCATTTTACTTCTGTTCACTTATATTTCGGCTCTTTATCCTTTTTTTTCCCTAAACCTCTGTACGCATTATGGAAGTTTTACATGTTGTGATGTGAACTCAAGAAAAAGAGGAAGAAAACTGACCTTTGTTTAAACAACTAAACATTTTTATTTCCATACTCACTATACCATGCGATTATACAGATACTCACTTTTTACAAACCTGAGCAAAAAGTTCCTTAGGGGTGACCACCCCTTTCTTTGTCTCTTGCATTTCTGTCAGGAACTGATACGTGGCTAATGTCAAAGGACCTGGCGGTTCTAGTTTTATTAGCTGAGGTTCCTGTTTTAAACAGAAGCAACAGAATTGTTTGGCCTTAATTTGATGACAGATCTTTCTGGAATTAAGTTTTTCCTTGTCTAAAATTCCAAACTGACTAAATTCCAAAATTGCAGTATGTTAAACTGACAAAAACAAACAAGAAATGGTTTCTCATCACACAGTATCAGAACACTGGGCTAAGAGTTCTTAACTATTTGTTGCTTAATTGCAACTCTGGATTTCTTGCTTTTATTTAGGAAAGTATTACCATTTCTTAAAATGCACAACCTTTCTTTCCCAGCCAAATCTCTATTGTAATGATACATGTATTATTTAAGTTAGTGCTGAAGACATCCTATAGCTTCCTATGTTGCATTTAGATAAATTGCACTATATCAAAAATTACGTTTTCATCGCTTCAGAACTAAAAGGGCACTACTGACTTCAGCAGTAGCTCTATTAAATTCAATGGTGAAATTCCCAGTGATTTTACATTTTAAATACTAACAATGTAAAACATTTTAAGTTAAATAGTTTAAAAATACAGAGTATTGTTTGTTTCTTTAACAGAGTCGGGAAAAACAAACAAACAAAACACTATGGAGGCTGAAGCTTATATACCATAGATAACTCAGGTGACTCAATTTTAACTGTCGTGTCAGGCATTTTAGCTTCTTTAAGCAGCTCCCTCAGGACTGGAGTTTGTGATAAATTCTGTAGAAGATAAAAGAAAGAAAGGATTGGTAGCCAGGGAACAAGATGAAGGGCAAAGGAGTTCCATTTGCCATGGAATTACTCTTCTGCAGACAGACCTTTTGACACAGTCTACTTACTACTATCTGTTTTTAAGTCAAAAGGTAAAATAAAATATTTCCTTGGTTAAAACATGTTAACAAATAAAACCAAACTGTGTTTACTAAAACCTGCAAGTACAATGGGAATTTTGCTTAAGTAAAGGTTCAGTGTCAAGACCTAAAAAGCCCAAGAATGCATTTTCTGAATGAATACATACAAAAAAAAAGTTCATTTTATCCAAACACTTCCTGTCTAATGTCCAAGACACATGAGATGGCAATGCAATATGCTCATACAGTTAATATTTACCTCTATTTGACTTCCTGTTGTTGAGAGAGAGTATTTTGTTTCAGTAAACACCCATAGTCTTTGGTTATTAATCTCTCACATTCTAAAAGGGCAGTGAGGGTGATGAACCTGACTGTATTTTTATTTATTTATTTTTTTTACTAAATTAGGAAGTTGGCATGCTTAATCTCTATAAAGAAAAGATGCTGTCGCTCAAAGACAAGGCAATTGGTTACATCTTCGCTTAGTGCAAGTCTGAACCTGCAGCTCCATTCCTTCATACTGTTCTGGGCCAACACACTATTTTTAAAACAAACCCACCATTCTTAGCAGATAAAAATCATATTCTAGTTGTGCTATAGTACAATAGAGTCAAGAAGACACTTTTTTTTGGCCTTTTTTTGCAACTCCTTTTTTATTCCACTTAATTATTTTTAAAAGCAGCAGTAACTACTGTACCTGCATCACTGCATTAAAGAAACATGTATTCCCCAGGTTACTAAGTCCTTTAACTGTCACTTCTGAGTTAGTACTTGAATGAGAATTCTCTTCTTTGAGCAAGACTTCTTTTTCTTGCTCATTTCTGCTGTCTTTTTCTACCTTTTTACTTCCAAGGTCTTTATTCTCTTGCTGTTTTTCTGCTGGAACAAACAAACAAACTTATGTTAACCCAGAAACAAGGAATTACCTAGAAAAATGTTGTTACAGGCAGCAGCAATGTATAACATTTGAAGTTTAAACATATTAAAATTATGTAATTGTATAGCTGCAACACTAGTGGTTTAGTTTCCTAACTCATAGCACTTAGTCTAAAACAAGCAAACAAACATTTGAAACAATTTCAAAGCAGCATAGAATTTAAACATAACACTTAGTTTGCAAGCCATTAACGCCAACAATTTCTGAAACTCAGCATGTGTTACATGAGATTTCATTCTTGTTGCAACATCCTCTATGTTAGGGGGTTTCTACAATGTCCAGTAGGATGACATCTGAGATTATACCCCTCTTTACACAGCCTTGTTGTCTGAAATGAAACACACAGGTTTCCCACGGTCAAAGAACTCTTATGTTCACTACATTAATTTAAATAGATGAAACAGAGGTTCATGCTCTTCAAGTCACATTAGATATTTCCCCCCTTATTACCTTGTTGTACAGCTCAGAAGTTCAATGACCTGTTAAACAAAACCATAAACGAACTCTAGGTAGTTTTCAGAGTAACACCTGTAGTGGTTCTACCAGTTTGACAGTCTAGTCTTGATAAGGTTTCCAATGTATGGGGCTGTGAGCCAAGACTGACTTAAGACAATGTAATGACAGCTCAGAGAAAACAAGGAGAATGGACAATACAATCTTTGCAAATGAACAAGAAACAGTTGGAACACCTGAGGCAGACAACTTCATCCAGGTATTCATCAGCATTCTAGTTCAAACCTAAGAAAAAAAAATATTCTGGCAACCAATTTAAGTTCAAATTTTAAATGTAGAGGAACCACCTATCTGGTAAAGACTGATCAAACACACCCAACGATTCTGATCCCTTGTGGTGAAAACTCAGTTGATTCCTGGTAACCTTGAGTTAAAGTATTTGATATGAAAATACTTCCAAGTATTCCAGTGGAAGTGCTTTTTAGAGAGAGAGTTTTGCAGAGCACAGCATGTTGTGGAAACTATGGGAGTTGTTTAAAAGAAAAAAACAAGCAATGAAAAAAACACAGCAACAAAAACCAATAACTGTTTTGCAGATAGACAGCAGGCTGAAAACATCATTTTAGAGAGTTCTCAATGCACTGCAGCTACATATACTAAAAAGAGAATTTGTTTTTTGTGGCTGTGCATCATGCTTCTTCCATTAGGAAATAAGCTGCATCAGCTGGAGGCCTAACCATTCCAGCTGACACATTCAAAATGTTTACAGAAGTACTTAAAAAATAAAAATCAAGTTACCCTTAAGCAATGAAAATTTAATGTTTTTCCTCAAATCTCAAGAAAGACTGAGAAATATCAATGAATAAATATGACTCTTCTGAATACTGAGAGTCAATTCCTAACTCACAAAACAGCCCAATGTCATACTGATTTTTTCCCCCTCTTATTCCTGTATTTCTGGTTTGTAAAAGATATGGGGACACCAAACAAAATCTTGGTTGCATTAAGTGGGCTAGCATGTTACGATTTAAAAACTCTGAAAAAGAAAAACAAAGGAATAAATTTGCCTTTTAATTTACCATAAAGTGCTCCAGAAACTAATTCTTGTACATTCTCGATTTGCAGAACTGTCTGCTGCATTAAAGGGACTTTCTGACTTACTGTCTATATATATACGCTATAGTTACTTACCTATACGTGATGAGTCATGACAGACTTGTTTCTTAACATATTCCACAGTCTGGCCCAACCGTGATGAAGTACTGTATGGAACTTCATTATTACATATGTAGCACCTGTATCAGCCCATCCACCCCCAAAAGAGAAAAACAATTAATCCTATTTTTTTTTTTTATTACAATTCCTCAACTATTTACTTGTTTGATTAAATTTATTACACAAAGTTATAAAATTACAAGGTTTGTTTTGTGTGTGTGTGTTTTTTTTTGTTTTGTTGAGATATTGAATTCTTACAGAAGTGTTCAATTTACTTCGGATTAAGAAAGTAAGTTAAAAAGTATCTTCATTGAAGAATTTCAGTGATGGGAAGTGATGACCTACAAACATAAATTAGACCCTTAAAAGATGTTCTTACAAAACTATGCTACGTGCAAAAGAAGTGCTGGGCAAATTTTGCCCACATGAAGAAACTGAGATATTAGCCCCATAGGAAACGATTTGCCAATTTTATGGCATGGAAAAAAAAACAACTGTTTATTCTAGACAATCGAGTGTTTCATTATATTTAAACTGGGTAATTGTGCTCCATTAGTCCTGAATGCCTTTAAAATTTTATTTTGCTATTTTGTTGCAGATATAAACCTTTTAATCTTTTTAAGGGGAAAGAAAACATATGGTTAGACCACTGATTTGTTTTAAACAAAATTGCGAGAGAAGCTGCGGTAATAAAGTCTTGACTAAGAGTTAAATTCTGCCAGAACACATACAGCATAAGGAGAGTTGTATGAACCAATTTTGTAGTTCTGCCCAATCAACTCTTTGAAGAGGTCACAAAAGGTTTTGAAGAGAACGCAAATACTTCTGCACTTTGAAACACGTCAATTACAGTTATTAGGCACAAATGCATTTAGCAGATCTCAGGATTACCTTAAGTCAGACTCGTTTCTGATCTTAAAAGAAGCAGAAGTCTGCAGTACATTGCCTTCCTATATCTCTAGCATCCTCAGTATTCGCTGAGAATATTCCTGCTTTTTCATGTCTCAATGAGAGAAAAACAAAAACAAAAAAAAATCTGGCACTACCTGTGGAATCTTTGAGTATGTATATTAACCAGACCAACATTCTCACTCCTGGAATAACATACAATAGTTATTTCCATGGGCAATTTTTTAACCAAATAACCTTTCAACTGTCAACTATTTTTAATACTTGAAATTATTAAGGGATTGAAAAGATGATGATAATGATGCCTGTTTGACCAATGGGTAAAAGGCACACTGAAAACATGTACAGTAGCACCTGCAACCCCCAAATTGCAGAACTTAATGGATTATTAGAACTCTCCTCTTTCTCTCCATGCTCAAAACCATTTCTTTAGCAGTGTGCAGATATTATTCAAGTACAACTTCAATCATGTATGCATGCACACTATAGACATTTACTCATACATTCATAGAATTAATCAATTCTGATTAAAACTGCTTTTGGCTTTTGCTTTTATGTACTAATCCCAGGGTGAAATATAGTTCTGGACTGTAGTACTGATTTATAACAATAATTTACACCCAATATACGATTCCTGTGAATAACCTCTTGGACAAGTCTGTACAAATGAAAAATTCTTGAAGGAAGCAAAATACCAAGTAGGCTGATTTAAAAACTACAGAGATTTTAGAACTAAGAAAATAGTGTTTAGAAACAGTATTTTTAACAGTGATTTAAAATCACAAAAATAAATTAATTAATTCATTAGCAATATATATTTCTGGCAATGTCCATTTCTGTTCAAGAGTACAATGAAAACACGCGTCATCGTACATACATGCGAAATATGATCAAGTAAAGAGATAATGTTATAGAAAATGAACAAACAGTAAGTTTATAAAAAGGTGACTTTAAGCAAAATCAAAACCAAGTCAGACACAATATTTCTGCATGGCACAGTTTAGAATATTAAGGTTTTCCCTTACATAGCAACACTCTATTCCTTTTAAGAGAAGGACATAGTACCAGGGAGATAGAATTTGTATCGACAGATCCACTGGCACCTTGTAGTTCTACAGCTGTGCTTCTTAACTATACCTATGGTATGAAGAGGTCATAATTATTGAGAAAAAAAATGAATCAAGTTTTTCATTAAGTGTGCATCAGGAAGGAGCTTCCCCCAAGGACGGAAGTTAAGATTTAGAGCTACATAACATGCTTCCATTTATCAGTATTCTGATCAAGGAAAAGCAGTAAAATACTAAACCAACGGTATTTACTACTTGGTCAATTCCAGGTTCAATTATGAAAATTTTCTAGATAGAATTTTAACAGAAGAGTAATATTTATTCAGCAGATCTTAACAAAGACTGCTGGGATTTTTGTGTGTGGAACGCTTTATATCTTTCTAGAGATAACTCCCAGAAATCACATAGAAAACACAAATTATATCCCAACCTCTGTTGCCTTCTATGTGTTAGCTGTTGCCTGACAAACTCACCACACACTCCAGTTGTCCAAACTGAGAACCAAACAATGGGGATCTGATCTTGGCGTTGTGTAATGCTTTAAAGCATGCTGTTCTTGAGAATTTCTGCCACAGCCCTATAATGTTGATAACCAGAAGTGACACAAAATCCAGTTGACTATCAACGAAACATATATAGTCAGCGTAAAAATAAAGTATTTAAATGAAAACTGTTTAATTATGTTCAATTAATTAGGATAAATAGATGGCTCTATTTCAGACATTTATTTCTGCAGAGAGAAAAGTACCTTACTGGATGCAAAATAACCATAAAGTCGCCTGAGGACTTAAAATCTAATTTACAAATTTCAGTTTGAACTGCTTGAAGAATGCAACAGAAAAAAAATATATAAATAAAACCTCTTCAGCATGCAGTTCTAACTTTAATAAACTAATGTTAGCACAAGATAATATGGGAAAATAAAAAATTAGGAGCATTAACAGAAACTTATATTTTCTTAGAGAAATAATTCGGACTTTCTAGGAAAGTCAGTCCTCAAGATTGTGTTTTCACCTTAAGTCTGCTAAATGCCTTTGTGCCAAGCTTCTAAGTACTGCATTTCTAAGTACTTCACTTGCAATTCAGAGCTGACATTTTTCATAACACTAAAGTATATCAAATCATCCATGTAGCATCACCTTTAAAATAACAATAAAAAAGTAGTTATAACAGTTTAAGTAAAAACTCTGTTGCTCTGCTATATTAGAAGGCACCGAAAGATATGAGTAGAAATTAACAAGAAAACAAGAGATACCCTATGGCCACATTTTAGACATAACCATATTGAAGGGCTTTCGTCGGTCTCCTCCTCAGATTTCTCTTGTGTCTTATTGTCTGCCTTGCAGTCCTGGCAAACATGCCATTCCACATTCAGCAGGGCCTTTTTCAGATGACTTTGTTCCAGTCCTTTACGAATATGCTTGCACATAGGTTCTACAAAATAAAAAGCACAAGAATGCTCTAGGTACCGTAACAAACATAGACATGTCTAGGCTTCAAAGACACAGGCTGCAATCCAGAAGCTATGATGACCTTTCCAGAGTCAAAGGAACATTGATAATTTAGCAGATTCACCAGAAAACTTTTCAGAAAAATACTTTGTTACTCCCACTTACAATCTGAGGATATTGTTGCTGCATCCTAACCTGTTACATTAGTAAAAAACAAACAAACAAACAAACAACTAAACAAAAAAAAGCCCAAGTATCACTCAAATCTACATCTGCCAGAGAAGCTGTCAAAGCTTTTGGATACCTACCTATTGTGCCCAGCTGTGAGCTTCTACTGTTGTGGGATTACATTTCCCACACCTCTGAGGGAGCGGCCACAGCCCACTACCATGGTTCCCAGTCTCCAAGGCAGCACCCTGCTGCCTACAGAAGTGGAGATTATGTATCCAGCTGAGCTGTCTCTGTGAAATTATGCTGCGGACTATGGTAGAAAAGAATAGCAGAATCACCCTATTGATATCACTATCACTTTGCATTCCAAGCCTACACCCAACTTAGGGCTGTAACTTCTGGCCCTGGTGTGAACTCCATCTATTTAACCAAACTCTGCTGAGAATGGTTCTCTACTGAGAATATGCATTTGCTGCTAAGACTGACACTTGAGAATGAAGAAAAGCCATCTGTAAACTTTCTCTATGCAGAGATATCAAGAGTGACAGACAACGCGCATGGCAAGCTGATTCAAGTTCTTCAAAACAACTAATGAGGAACATATTTTAAAGATTTTTGATTTTTTTTTTTAATACAGCATAGGTTCAGATGTTTATCGTCATCAGCCTACAACTCTTCACTATTTGCAGTTACAAATGTCTACATTTCCAAATACTATGTCAAATATCTGACAGTACGAATAGTCATCTCGAAGTCAAAAAGCACAGAGTAAAGAAAACCATGCTAAAAGGAAAGTGCCATATGTACTTAATGTGTTAAAACCGTATTTTTGTCAAACTCTTACTGAGTTACTTAGCTGTTTACATAATTCAACCGTCTTAAATCTTAACTCTACAGTTATTTTTATTTATTAGATCAGAGACAGCATAACAGCTCTGAATTTGTCTTTGTTGAGGACTGTATTCACAACTACAGCATCAAGATGCTAAACTCTTCTTCGCATGAGCTAAAACAAGTGTAAGTTACCATTCAATTTCTGACCAAGTGTACAGGATTTATCTCAGTACAAACAAGAGCCAAATGCAGCTATTTAGATGCATTATTTAAGCTGTTAAAAACAAACAAAAACCCACAGGCTGCATCATCAACTTCAAAATTGTATTTTTTAAATAAAGTTTTGTATCTTGGCTGTCTTTTTTTTCTTCTGATGGCAAGATCAAAGAAGCTAAAAAACCAATAGGACACAGAAGCTAACACAAAACCAGGACAAAAAGTTAAGAACAGTTAAGAACAGGGTAACATTTGAGTCAGTTAATTCAGTTAAGAACAGGGTAGCATCTGAGTATTAGTTTCCAAGGTCTTATCATTATTTTACAGCGCTCTTAAAAAAGCAGCAACACTGAAGATTCTTAAAAGACGTCAGTTTCATTTATACAAACCCACATTTATAACTATGTCTTCAAAGCCAGTGAAGCTACCTAGTGTAAAGGCATTCTGAAATTAAAGATTTTGCAAGCCTTCTTTGAGGTCAAAACAAAGATCTTTTTTTTTTTTCTCTGTAGGACTACAAGACTTCTCTGCAGAAACATACCCAGCATATCCAGAGACTCATCAGACTGTGCAGTTTTGCCTTTGGTGCGTTTCTTTCCCATATTTGTAGCCCGTAATTTTCTTTAAATAGAACAGTGACCTAGCAAGGAAAAACAGGAAATTGGAAGTTACATTTTGGTTTTACTTAATAGTTGCTAAACAATAAATTATTTCCATGGCTGAGACGTCCCTTTAAGTGAATTAACTTGTTTGACATTTTCAAAAGAAATTAAGTTGATTATACTTTAACATGAAACAACTGTAACTGTGGTAGAGACAAGATGCCAGTGTGAATTGCAAAAAAACAAACAAACAAACAAAAAAAAAAAAAACACCTTAAATCAAAAACATCCACCTTGTTCCTCTTGTGCACTAAGTTACATATCGAAAATCCTATACACTTTTAGGACTTAAACTCTAAGTAACTGAAAACAGAGGGGTTTTAGGAAATGGAATTCGGTTTGTCCTTGTTAAATCTTTAAAGTTTTTAAATTTTTTTCTTGCAATTACAATCTTTCAGTTTTCTTTATTGCAAATTCCTTCCATCTTTTTAAAAGTCTGACACATGCGAGCACTCTTAACATATTTAATCCAAATTCAAAAA
Organism: Oxyura jamaicensis; assembly: GCF_011077185.1. Taxonomy (NCBI): domain Eukaryota; kingdom Metazoa; phylum Chordata; class Aves; order Anseriformes; family Anatidae; genus Oxyura; species Oxyura jamaicensis. The sequence continues at coordinate 107,411,754 of NC_048893.1, read as the reverse complement.
CAATGCAAATTCCAAATTTTAAATTTCCTTTTTTTTTTGAGGGAAAATTTATCATTGCCATCCCACCATAACAAGCAAATACGGGGGCTGGTATTTGGTATGCCTGTAAACCTTTCTAGACAAGAGTGACGTTCCAATAGAGCCCTAGGCCAAGTGACTCCCTTCAAAAACTTGGTGGCTACACATACAGCAAGATATTCCACGCCCCACCTCCGCCCTTGTGAGGCCCCACTTGGAGTCAGGTCTAGGGCCCCCAGCACAAGAAGGATGTGGACCTGTTAGAATGGGTCCAGAGAAAGGCCACAAAAATGATCAAGGGGCTGGAGCATCTCTCCTATGAAGACAGGCTGAGGGAGCTGGGGTTGTTCAGCCTGGAGAAGAGAAAGATGTGGGGTGACCTTATAGCTTGTCTAGTGGCCTTCCAGTCTAGCAGCCTTCTCCCTTAAGAAGGCCTATGGGAAAGCTGGAGAGGGGCTCTTTGTCAGGGATTATAGCAACAGAATGAGGGGTAATGGTTTTAAACTAAAAAAGGGTAGAATTAGATTAGATATAAGGGGGAAATTCTTTACCATGAAGGTGATGAGGCACTGGCACAGGCTGCCCAGACAAGCTGTGGATGCCCCATCCCTGGAGATGTTCAAGGCCAGGCTGGATGGGGCTTTGAGCAGCCTGGTCTGGTGGGAGGTGTCCCTGCCCATGGCAGGGGGGTTGGAATCAGATGATCTTTAAGGCTCCTTCCAACCCAAACCATTCTGTGATTCTAAGATTTCCATCTTTTAGTCTGTATTCTATAACTTATTTCACAAATATTAAAATTGGCAGTTGCAGTACATTGAAAACATGAAAGCTAAAAAGGTTCAAAATTGAGTCTCTGCAGTTTTATGCAGCCTTTGCAGACCTGCCTAACTCTGTTCTCCACCCCTCAAGTCAGCTTCATGTGAATGTGTCAGCACGCCACTCCATCTGACTTGTAACATCCATCCTTTCAAAACTATTCCTTACCTTGAACTCAGCACCACACCTGCCCCAGCTGAGCAGCTGCCTGCTTGGAGCTGTCACAGCCATAACTGAAGCCAGCTCATGGGGATCAAAGAGCAAGTAAGCCTGTGAGAGTTTATACATGATACCCATAAAGAGTTTTTTGTACAAAGAATCTTTTCAGAGGCGTACTTTTAGAACAGATGACCCATTGTTAAATGACAGGTAGGCAGCCACTTCAAGAGCAGAAGCATCACCTTTTACATCTAAGCATTCAATTAGTTTGGAAAGAGAAATGACAGCTCATCCAATAAACTCCCTCTACAGCCTGTCTTTCCACACAAGCTACAAAACTCAACCTTTTACAAGCAACTCTAAAACATTAATCATAGAATGGCTTGGGTTGGAAGGGACCTCAGAGACCATCTGGTTACAACCCCCTGCCATGGACAGGGACACCTGCCACTAGGTCAGGTTGCCCAGGGCCCCATCCAGCCTGGCCCTGAACACCTCCAAGGATAGGGCATCCACAGCTTCTCTGGGCAATCTGGTCCAGTGCCTCACCACCCTCACGGTAAAGAATTTCCTCCTTATATCTAATCTCAATATCCCTTCTTTTAACTTAAAACCATCCCCCCTTGCCCTGTCATTATCTGATTGAGCAAAGAGTTGCTCCCCATCATTTATGAGCCCCCTTCACGTACTGAAAGGTTGCAATGAGGTTCCCCCAGAGCCTTCACTTCTGCAGGCTGCCCAGCCCCAGCCCCAGCCCCCAGCCTTCCCCAGCTGCCTCACCCCTGGCAGCGCGGCAGGACAGCACCAACGCGCAGCGCTGTTCACTTAACCCACGCCGCGTGGGGACAGACTAGTCCGACAGGCTCCTCTCCAGCCTTTTCCACGAAAACAGCCTACGCAGGATAAAGCACGGCGGGGCTTAATTTCGCTACCAATTTAATTTCCACCAGCGAGCAGCCTGACACATCCCGCCCTCCTGCAGCCCCTTGTCCTCCCCTCCCCCCCCGCCGCCCACGTGCTGCCCGGTCCCGCCGCGCAGCCGGCCCCGCCCCGCCCACTTCCGATTGGCCCTCGCCCTCCTCAGCGCCTTAACTGACAGGCGCCAGAGCCAATAGGAAAAGCCAAGTGCCCCCGGCCCGTGAGGCGCCCCGACCGCGAGCGGAGCGCCGCGGAAGCGAGACGAGGGGGAACGACGGCGCCGTGAGGAGCCCCGCGGGCACGACGCGGCATTGCACAGCCCGCCGCCTCCCGCCCCTCACCTGCTACCAGCGCAGCGGTGCGGACGACTAGGCAGCGCATAGCGTCTGGGGGCAGCCCGGCCACTTCACCTCAGCGCCGGGCAACGGTCACCGGCTGCCGCGCGTACTTCCGGCGCGCTGCATGCTGGGAGCGCGAGGGAACGGCAGGGCGGAGGGGAAGGCGGGGAAAGGGCTGCGCATGCGCGGTGGCGGAGGGTGAAGCGGGGAGGCGGTGCCCTGAGGGGGCGGGGAAAGTGGGCGGAATAGGCGGAACATGCGCAGTTGCGGGCGGTGAAGCGGCGGTGCCCTGAGCATGGAGGCGGTGCTGGCGGGGGGAGGGGAGAAGGAAGCAGGGTAATGGCGGTGTCCCAGGGTGCCGCCCTGACCCCGAGCCTTTAACGGCCCCCACAGCGCGGCTGTGAGGCCCAGGCGGGTTTGTTGTAGCTGCACGATGAGCTCCCGTAATAAAGCCGCTCTTTTCTCCCCCTGCTTTCTTTTTCACTTAGGAAGCCGCGGAAATGGCCAGCCGCGAGGAAGCCGAGGTGCAGGTGTCGGAGCTGGACTTGCTGTGCAGCATGTTTCCCCGTGAGGAGGAGTTCCTCGTCACCGACCCGCTGGCTCTGGCAGAGCTAAAGCTCTCCGCTGAAAGCGAGGCCGCAGAGATGCCCTCTTCGAAAGTCCAGTTCGTACTCAACGTAAAGCCCGAGGTCCCCGGTGCCTCGATGGTATCGTAGAGATGTTTGTTTGGATGCCTTGGGGGTTGGCTTTTCAATTCTTATCCTATAAATAATATCGTGGGGTTTTAGGGTTTCCTTGAACTTTACGTTTGATCATTTTTAGGTGGAATTCTCAATGGTCTGTGCTTTACCGTTTAAATATCCAACTGTTCCACCAGAAATTACGGTGAGGTATGTTATGAAAAATACAGATGTAATACCCAAATCAGTCTTTTCTGGTTAGTTTGCTGTTAAATTAAGCCAGGTGGACAATGATGCTGAAGAAAAACCTACATGGATGTGATTTCTTCAGTTGCTTCAGCAAATAACAGAAAAATAGGAAAAGCAAGGAGTGCCATCTTCTGTACAAAGGGGTTACATGTAGCTGTCAGTAGGTTTGATGCTCAGTAAGTCTGTTGGTCAGTTTTGACAAGGCTTAACACTACTTAAAAGAGTAACAAGTTACCCAGTGCTTTTATTCTTCCCTTGTCAAAATGCTGTTACTCCCAGACTATTTTTGGGGGAACTTTTTTGTTTATAGAGGTACTTTCTATCATTCTACATTATATAAGGTTATTTCAGTCACCATGCTTACTTCTTATGTGCCTTTGTCTTGATTCTTATGTACAGATTGGTAGCACTATATGCGTTCTCAAGTTACCACAATAAATAAATGTTATTTATGTTTTTTTTTGTAGCTAATTTGACTTGAGTATCAATAGTAAGTGCATATCACCTGATTTTTTTTGGCAGCTTGAAGTAAACTGTTTGAAAAACATGATAAATCATAAGCATATTACAACTATACTTTTTTTTTTTTTTTAGGTCACCATTATTAAGCCGTTCTCAGCAGATTCAGCTGAACTCAGATCTAAAAACATATTTGATGCAAAACTGCAGTGGTGAGCCTTGCGTGTTGAGTGCAAGAGAATGGGTTAAAGACCATGCATCTGCTTACATTGACAGAGAGCTTTCATCCTCCTCAGTGATGACACCAAATGCCACGCAGTCAGAGGACGTCATTTTCACTAGATTGTGGATCTACAGTCACCACATTTACAACAAGCAAAAAAGAAAGAATATTATTGAATGGGCAAAAGAGCTGTCTCTGTCAGGGTTTTGTATGCCGGGGAAACCAGGTGTTGTTTGTGTAGAAGGTCTCCAAAGTAATTGTGAAGAGTTCTGGTCGAGGTTAGTTTTTCTTTATACTTAAATGCCATTACTAGTTAGAATCTTGTGTTTCTATGTGTTGCGTATGTGGCCAGTAGGTGGGACACTCAGCCACCTTCCAGCCCTTAAAGGTTTGCAAAGAAGTTTTTTTTTTTTTAATCATGTTTTTGCAACTCTGAATAGCCACTGTACTGCTTGATACAGCAGCCAAAGTTACTAATTCTTGCACATTTATTTCTGTTTTATATAACTCTGTATGTCAGTGGTATAGCCATGGACTACAGTAACCCAGACTTGTTAGATATTTGTGTTTATATTGCCTTACATTCATATTTTATTCTACTCACATCATTTATGTTTCTGTGTGGTGGAGGCTAACTAAGCATTACTGTTTGATTATAACAGCTATGAGAGTGTGACAATGCATGATGACTACATGAGAATTAGTACAAGCAAGGCAGAATTGAGCAATGAAATTGAAATTGCATCTTCATCAATTATTTTGTGACAAAAAGCGTTAGCATTTTTGACGGAGATAAAATGAAACAAGCTGCTGCTTATGGGAATACTTGCTTGTGGGTAGTATTCCTGTGACCAGCTAGGGAACCATGATCTCTGTCTAGAAGTTTGTGTACAAATTAATTGTATTGATTTCTGCGATAATAGCTATTTCGTAGTGTTTTCTAAAACAGTCTGTATTTTATGGATAGATTTATATTTCTCCACTTGCTTTCAGAGTAAGAAGACTAACGTGGAAAAGAATACTAATTCGGCACAGAGAAGATATTTCTTTGGAAGGTGGAGGACATGCTGAGATTCAGAAGCGAAGAAAGTTCTCCACTTTGGAAGAAAAATGTTTTGATGCGCATGGTCCCAGAGGAAATCATATGGATTTGGGGCAGCTATATCAATTTTTAGAACAAAAAGGATGTGCTGACATTTTTCAAATGTACTTTGGGGTTGAAGGGCATTAGGTCACCGTAGGCGCAGGTGCCTACGTTTGTAAGTTAATCCTCATAACAGATTCCTTAGCAGTTCTGCAGCTGTTGATCAGAGAGGGAATTGATTATCTTTGCTTGATATGACAAATCCAGTTCTCTATGAGAACAAGTATTCAGTTTGATCTGAGTAATGAAAATGACTGAATGAATGCTTTATTGCAGGTCCTGATTTTAAGGGAATTTAGGGGACGTAGCCAATGATGAGGAAAGAAAGTAAGTTAGCTAACCTATGGAACACAGGGTTTTAGCGAAGGAGTACAGGAATAGACAAAAATGAAGTGCGGACATCTGAGGAGAGGAAATATGATGTTTACGCGACATTACTGTTTACAGACACTACAGGAAGACTTTTTTTGGTAACAGTCTTCTACTTTGTATGTGAAAGCATATTAAGTCATGAGATTAATATATTTTATATAAAATAAAACGGTAGGGGCTGGGCTCCCTGGAAGCGCGCTCCAACCCAATAAAGGGCACCCCGCCGAGCTCGGGAGGTGGCCGCGTTCGTTTGGGTACCCGCTTGCACCAACCCCCTGTGAGGGACGCGGACGGCACCTCCCCGCCGCCTCCGCTACCGGCGAGTCCCGCCCGCCCGCCTGGCCCCGCCCCTGCCGTGACGCAGCGCGCTCCCCGTGCCGCCGGAAGCGCCGCCGCCATCATGGGGGGCAAGAACAAGCAGCGCACCAAGGGCAACCTGCGGGTGAGCGCCGGCACCGCGGCGGCCGCCGCCCCGACACGGCGGCGCCGCTCGCACCGGGAGCGGCGGGGGCAGCCCTCGGGCCGGGCTGGGCCGGGCCCCGGGGGCCTGCGGCCGCCCTGCGGGAGCCGCTCCGTAGTTCGGAGGGGCGGCCCCAGGCTCGCCTAGGTGGAGGAGGGAGGGGCGGCCTCGGTGCTGGGGTTTTCTCCGCAGGAAAAAAAAGGGTTTATTGGCACGTAGTCAGGTGGAAACGTGGCGTACGTGCCTCGGGGAGGTTGGAAAATGCGGTGAACTTTGGCAAGTTGTCGTTAATTAAAAAAAAAAAAAATCGAATCTATGATTGTCGTTAAGGATTAATGAGTGTTTGGAGCATAAGGAATGACACGGAACCGTAAGGTGTCTTTCAGTCATAGGACAGTCTTCCACAGGGGCCACTCGTATGATGAGCAAGGAGTTGATTTAACTGGGACAAACCGGGTTACACGTTGAACTGCAAAGCACTCCCTGTAATGATGATGGGGTAGCAATATGCTGTGTTACGTACCTACCCTTTTGCTCTGTTCCTCAGAATTCCTCTTGGCCCTTTAGAATCACAGAATCATTAGGGTTGGAAAAGACCTCCAAGATCATCTAGTCTGACCACCCCCTTACTACCAGTGTCACCCACTTTGTATCATGCTTTGAAGCATGTTTAATTTTGCCCCATGGCATTATGAGCATTCCTTGGGAACCATATTGCAATACCCAATAACACAAGAAGAACGGGAAAAACAAGGAATGAGGATAAATAGTTTTTTAATAAAGTGTTAACTGATGTAAAGGCTTTTCTATTATGCCTTTTCTGAATATGTATAAAAGTACAGTAGCTTATCATAAAGTATTCGTGCATTAAAGTCATGACAAAGAAATGGAATGCTGATTCTACGGAGAAAACCATTTTTCTAGGTCAAACTTCTATCTTTAAAGTATGGATGGCCTTTTTTGTGAGACTTTGTTTTAAATAGAAAGTTAATTATGTAACAATGATTTACATGATATATTCACTAATCATTATTTTGAATGTCTGATGCATGCAAAAGTAAATAAAATGACTGACAAGTATAACTGACTTACGTCCCTGTTTTTTGTCAGCCTTCTAGCAGCGGGCGAGCTGCAGAGCTCCTCGCCAAAGAACGTGGAACGGTGCCTGGGTTTATTGGCTTTGGAACTTCTCAGAGTGATCTCGGATATGTTCCTGCAGTTCAAGGAGCAGAGGAAATAGACAGCCTGGTAGATGCTGATTTTCGAATGGTGTTGAGAAAACTCTCTAAAAGGGACATCATAACAAAATTAAAAGTAGGTGTATCCTTTGTCCTCCATAAAAAAAGTATCTGTGTTGGAAGAGCATTCCTTTTTTCTTAAGGATGGCAGAGGAATCTACCGTGGTAGCCAGTTGTATGTTTGTACCAGTAAATTTACTAGAGTTGCAGTACAGAAGGTACCTTGGAGGACTTGAAAGGTCTGTCAGGCACTGCTGACAGAGCATTCATAAAATTAACTTTATGGATAACCAATTGCTAGAAATGAATTGATTTGGGAAAATAGAGGCAGCGTCTACTAGAAGCTGGTAAACGAGAGAATGTGTATATCTGACACTTCTTAAATCATGATGTTGATATCTTGGTTTTAGGCTATGCAAGAGTTTGGGATGATGTGCAAAGAAAGAGAAGCCGAAGTGGTTAAAGGTGTTCTTCCTTACTGGCCAAGAATTTATTGTAAAATCTCACTAGTAAGTACTAAAGTATCTAAATTAAAAACTTCTCTGGATATTTCCTGTGAAAACCTGTAATGTGGTCCTACTGATATATCTAATTTTGTTGGAATTGCTGGCTTATTCTAGAAGGAAATTAAAAAAAAATAAGACAAAAAAGAGTAGCATTCTTTGTTATAGAGATGTTTCCATGTAGGCAGTGGGTGGAACCTTGAACTGTTGATGCCTGGGCTGTATTTGCTGTATATGTTGTATATGGCCTTCATCTTAAAAGGATTACAAAATATTTATTCTCTCAAAAAGTTCTTTTATGTGGATACCAGAACAGATAGAGAGATTGTGCTGTTTTGTTAAGAAAAGTATATTATCTTTTTGATCTAAGATTAATATCTGGCCAGGCTTATTATTAAATATATATATATATATATATATATATATGTAGCCAGCCAATCCATAATTTTCTGGTATGACATTTAATACATCTGCAAACTGTCTGGACTGGATACTGTTCTAAACATGATAGTGAATGAATCACTATTCTGTACATTAAAGCAATTCCTAACGTTTCTTTTGGGAGCCAAGAGCTTAGAAAGTCAAGATGTTGTAAATACATACACAAATAATGGATAGCTGCAAATAAGTGATACACAGCTTGTGTAGGCTTATGCTTGTTTTAATCCAAAAACTGTCTTCAAGGCTTTCTGCTTTCCTTTTTTTTTTTTTTCTTTCTGTTAAATGTTTGTATAAAATGGAGATAGCAGCTGTAGTTGCGTGTATCAGGAAAAGGTTACAATTCTGGATGTGCAAGATGTTGGGAATATTTGGTGCTTATGTTGGACTCTCCCCTTTATGTAGGGATACTTGCATATTTTCGAAACTGCATAGCTTGGTTCAATCCAAAAATGGCTGAACTAAGAGACTTTTTTTTTGGTCATTTCTGCCTTGAACTACTTGGCATCAAAAATACACTTCTTTTTGCTTTAACAGGATCACGATCGCCGTGTTCGAGAAGCAACTCAGCAGTCTTTCGAGCAACTGATTCTTAAAGTAAAAAAACACTTGGCACCTTATTTAAAAAGTATCATGGGATACTGGCTGATTGCTCAGTGTGACACTTACTCCCCTGCTGCTTCTGCTGCAAAAATAGCTTTTGAAAAAGCTTTTCCTTCAAGCAAGCAACCCGAAGCCTTAGCATTCTGTAAAGATGAAATTCTTAATGTAAGTTAGCATGTCTTTAAAGCTTTGTGTGAGTATACGTCAACTTTTAGTAGAAGTTTAAAACTCATCCAGCCCCCACCTATTCATGGTTAAATTTCAGTAAGGTAATTTTATTTCTGTGTAATGATGTTTGGTCATCAGATAATGTTGCAGACAGATGGAATAATGAGGCAAGAGCTGCTTATCTGCAATGATTAAAGAATGCTGAACACTTTCAGAAAGCCTCTACAAGTGGTGTTCTTTCCAGGGCTAATGATCTTCTGCCGGTCATACGTGAAACTGAATTTAAAAAGGTGAAAGTTTGCATTGCTAGCCCATCATACACAAACATAACCATTTTGTTTTGTCTCAGTTTGGCTTCTTTTTGCCAGAAGCACGTCAGCACAGGACTGCAACTTAAAAAGTATTATGAAGTTTTGATTCAACCAGTACCACAGCTATTGTGTTTAACGGGTCCATTGAATCGTGTCCTTTCTCAGTAGCATATCTAAAATATGTTTAAGAGACTTGACTCAGGTTCTGAAGTTTTACTGTAGAGCTGAATAACCTACAGACTTACGTGTAAGTATTAGGTTCTTCTGTGTGTGTATATTTATAATTTTTTTTCTTCCCCCCCTTCAGGTTCTTCAAGATCACCTTCTGAAAGAAACACCTGATACGCTCAGTGATCCTCAGTATGTTAGCCTGCTTTAATATATATGGTGTAGGTCTTGGTCTGTATTGGGTTTGTTCTTGTTCCCGGAGGCAGTGGATTTAGTTCTGTTTCAAAAGACAGAATAGTTATGTGAATTCAGATCCCAGCAACTTTCTGTGGGACTTTATGTTTCCAAAAGCATTTATACTTATCAGTCATCCAATTCTTTTTTCAGATCTTTTAGAAATAGTATTTATGAATAGCTGGAAGACAGGATGACTTGAAACTCTTTCTAACACTTCATAAAGTAATTTGGTACCCTTAAAGCCTGTTGATTAATTTACAATTTGCCTTTGTTTTGCTTTTCTTAGAACTGTACCAGAGGAAGAAAGAGAAGCCAAATTTTTCCGGATTTTGACCTGTTCCTTGTTAGCTTTAAAAAAGTTGCTTAGCATGCTGCCAAAGAAAGAGATGCAGTCATTGGAGGAAAAATTAATGTCACTTCTGTCTCAAAACAAATTTTGGAAATATGGCAAACACAGCACACCACAGGTAATTCTGTTTTAATTATTTATTTTGTTGGATTTTACTTGAAGATAACACATTGGATCTAAGCAGGTATTAATTACTTTTGTTCTCCAAGAATGATCTTTGTAGTTTGGTGGTTTATGTTTGAAATAGTCTTCAGATTTCTAGGTCTTAAGTAGACAACATTGTTTTAAAATTTATCTAATAGGCTAATATATTATTTCAGTGTCACAGCCATCTTCTAAGCAGTCTGTAGTCCTTTCATATAGAAGAAAAAAGTCAGTTTACTGCCTGTGTTCATAATGCTTTTAGATTTTCATTTTTTTTAAACTGTTTTATCTTGCCTCTGCCAAGACCAATAGCTACACAGAGTGTTGAATTTATTCTCGTAGTTATTTTTTAAAATGTTTTAAGGTACTTTTGGAAAAAATGTGCCTTTCCAGACATATATTATAAAATGAAATGTTTAACATGTGTCTTATTCCTAAACAAATGAATTTAAAATTTTAAACAGGTTTATCAAATATTTATTTTTACTAATATTCAAACCTTTGCTGATGTGCTAAAATACAGGGCTGCTTGTCGTAAGTTACTCTCTAACTTTGAAAGGAATGTTACAAAGCTACGTGTTGTGGCAATGTATTGTCATTTGCCTGACATTTTTATTTTTCTCTGTCCTGTCAGGTCCGTTCAGCTTTCTTTGAGCTGGCTTCTGCTTTTTGCCAGTACTTGCCTGAGCTGGTGAAAGGTGAAGCACCAAGAGTTTGTCCTGCTGTTCTTCTCAGCATTGACGACAGTGATGCAGTGGTGTGTCCTGCTCTTTGGGAAGCTGTACTTTATGTTATTGCCACTGTTGAGGTAATATAATAAACCTGAGGAGCAGGTGTTTTACTGGAATGTCACACTTAACTTTTGAGTGAGCACCAGAGTTCTTTGTGAAGGAAGAATATGGAAGAACAGTTTGACTGTGTTTTCTTTGTAATTATTAACATGAATTTATCAATGGGACACACTCCTTCCTCCTCCTTAGAGTACAGTGTAACTTTCCTATATATATATTTTTAATATATTTTTTTCATAATATTTCCCTTTGTATACAGCATAGGTTGTTTTATAAATGTAATTAAATTACCCTGAATCCCTTGGATTAAAAATAGTTAAAAGCTTTTTCTTTGGTTAAAGGTTACAAAAATGATCTTCAGTTCTTCAGTCTTTTTTTTTTTTTTTTTGGTTTCCTCTTCTAGTTTGGTATTTGGTCCGTAACTTTTTAAAGTAAAATACCAGGTTTATTTAATTTAATAGCAGGATAAGCAGTGTTCCTCATAGACTGGTATGTTTTGAGAGTTTAATGTTGCAGATACTTTGTAACTGCTAGTATAAACTGTAACAATTAGTGGGAAAACAAATCTTTGTTAATTCAGTTTGTTATAAATATAGGTATCTTGTAGTATGATAGATCAGGTGACAAAAATCTTTGGGGTGTGGGAGGAAAATGCTGAAGTATTTTTGTAACCATCAGAAGATTTTTCGGGAAGTTTTGAAGTCAGTGATGCTTCTGAAGTTAGGGTTTTGAAATAATTGCTTATGCTCAATTATAAGAACTGATAATTGAATACAGAAGCGGTTATGATAATGATTTTTCTGAAGCATTCTTAAATACAGTATCATTAAAGAGAAGTCTTTAATTGCAGTTTGATAACAAAATTTCATTGATTTTAAACAGTACTGGAACAGTTTTATTGCACTAAATTATTAATATTCAAAAGTTGAAATAAGGAGAAAGTGGTTTTTAAAAATACCTGTATTTCTTGAATACTTGAAAGTCAATTGAAATTTTACAGTAACATTCTTCAGCTACGATTTATGGAGATAGATTAAATGTCTAGGTAGGGAGTTCTTCTAAGTCAATGTACTCTCATTTAATTTACAATAAATATTTCTTTCCATAGGACTGTTGGAGTCATGTAAATGCCAAAAAGGGAGTTCTACCAAAGCTGTGGACAGTGCTTCGAGAAGGTGGACGAGGCCTAGCTACTGTTATATACCCAAATCTTTTGCCATTCATTAGCAAGGTACCTCCTGGCATCACAGAACCAAAGCTGGAATATTTCAGAACTTTTTTCAGCTCTATAATTCAAGGGTATGAACCACAAACTGTATTTATTTATTTATTATCTGTTTCATTTATTTATGTTTGGAAACAGGACTAACCTTCTTTTAAGCAATTATATCCTTTGACTTGGTATGTCAAGGATATTGACGTACCTTTATATGTCAATCATTTGATACTAACTAAATATGCATGCATCATGTATTTTTGTGGAAAAAAACTCTTTTCATTATGATATTTGAAAACTATATTTTCAAAATACTTTTATCCAATGCTAGAGTCAGTCCTTTGCAGCTGTCCCGGTCAGCTTAAACCTTCAACCGTCTTTTTTTATTTAATGTATTAATTGCCAAAAGCATAGAACTTTGACAAGAAAAGATAAGAGTGTTTATTCTGTAAGTTTTAAAATAGAAAATGAATTTAAAGTTGAGTGACTTTTGAGATACCAGGCACCTCTCACTAGTGCAGGGGTCTCACTTTTTATTACAGAGGTTAGTGAGGATTAGCATGGTGGTTGTGAAATTTACTGTATGCAGGAACTTGAATTCTCATGATACAGATTTTAAAGGATTTGAACTGCTATCATATTTTGTCTTTAAAATGTGAAAAATGACTGTCTATCAAATGTAATTTAAATACTACATATTTATGCCTTATATACTGAAGCATATATACATCATTTTCTGAAAGACTAAAATACAACTTATTTAAACAAAATTCAGTTCTTGATTTTTGGGATGGTCATTAACAGAGTTGTTGGAGAAAGTCGTTATGTAATGATTGGTTTTGAAGAGCATATAGAAAATTGAAGATGAGTTTTGACAAATAGGTGAAACAGTAGACAGTATACCTGACTGGGTAAGTTTCCTCAAGTTAGATAGTTCCCTCCCTGCACTGAATGCTAAAACAAAATGAAAAAGTTATCGTAATATAGTCTATATTACGTGGCTGGACTTACTGTTTTTAACTCTTCATACATGCATTTTTGTATTGGTGTTGTCGGGATAAAAGCAACGTACTCAAGGTTACCTTGTGCATTGAAGCGCACAAGTACTGGGCTTCTCAGAAGCACAGATAACCGAGTGTCTTCCCCCTACCATCAACGTTACCTTTCCACAGGTTGTCGAGTGAGCGAGCAATAGCCAGTCCTTCAGAATGTTCAGCAATTATAACTGCTTTTATGGAATGTCTGCGCTTTGCCATACTACAGAAAGTAGATGAAGAAGATGACCAAAGACAAATTAATCAAATGCTAATAAATGACCAGGTATTTATTAAATATTTGCATGTATACATTTAATAAAACAAAGTTAAAGAAAGGTAAACATACATTTCTGTGAAGACTTACTTCTCTGTTGAAAGCCTCAGTGGATTTAATGGAAAAAAATAATACTTAAGTTGTTCAATGTTTTCCTTGCTAGAAAAGCAGCCATACCTCTGCACAGTTTAAATTACATGAAAAAGGAAAAGAAAATCAAGCATCCTGTGTATTTTTATTATGTTTATAAGCATGATTATTTCTGAGGCTTTTGCACTTGGTTCCAGAATATTTTTTCAAAATGTTAATTTTCCTGGTATTACAAAGAACAAAATGCTTATGTAGTTGGATCAGTGTTCTTTATTTTTTATTTTTTTTTTGCTTTTATAGCTAATTCCTATCATCGATGCTGTACTTCAGGAGCCCAAGTTACAAAATGGACCGTTATTTTATCAAATAGCAGAAACACTGAGCTCCTGGGAAGCTAAAGCTGAAGTCTCCAGTGATGATGGTACAGAAGTTTTCCAGAAACTACTGTCAAATTTTTGGGACCATCTTTTAAAATTGTGTGTGCTTCATGTTGATAAGCTGGATGCTGATGAGAAACGATTGTTTGCCATATCTGGTATGCTAGAAGTTCTTCAGAATCCAAAGACTACTGCAAAACCAAACAACAGAAAATCTGTAAAAATCAAATTTAAAGATGAGGATGAATCTGAAACGAACACAGAGAATGGAAAGCTCACAGAAGTAAGAAAGAAGAGTGACTCTGAAATTCAGGCTGACCTACAGCATAGTTCACTTCTAAGGAAAGAACCACTAGAAAATTTAGTCTGTAACCTCTCTGAATTGAGTATTGTGTATGTCAATGAAAAGAAGTCAGAGCAGCATTTGAAATTCCTTTCTTCCCTGCTCAGTTCTTTTTCTTCAGACAGAGTTTTTCAAGTACTTTTAGAGCAGGGAAATGACACAAGTTCTACTCCTGCTGAATCCCAAGAAGAAATAAAAGTTAATCATGAAAATCCATCTGTACAATTTCTGTATATGAATTTAATAACTTGGCTGAAAGAAGACTGGAGGAAAGACGTACAGTTTCTGGTTGATATTTTGTACAGTGTGCTTAATTGTTGCAGCAGTAACGACGAAAGGAAAGTCATTCTTGATGACTTAACAAAGGTATTGTAAATTTTCTTACTAGATGTTATTGAAGTTACTACTCTTTTCATGGACTGTGGTGAATGAATATTTTGGGGTTGTGGAATGGAAGGTATTCTACATGAATTTGGACATCAGCTCAGCCTAAAGGTAGACTTAGAAAAGGTTGACATTACAGTGTTGGATTGAAAGCTTATGAGATATTTGACTCATATATACATATATTTACACATATATAAATAACATCAGGAAATCTCTGTTCTTATGTGCTTCTTTGTACAGTGTGCTTTTATATCAGTCGTTAGCAACCTTTCTCTTAAATACAGTCCTTTATTGGTCTATGTGGTGGAGAGAGACTTGAGAGGCCAAATAACTAATCTACTAATCATTCTAGCGGGAGGTGCTCCTGCCCTTGGCAAGAGGGTTGGAATTGGATGGACTTTAAGGTCCCTTCCAACCCAAACTATTCTGTGATTCAATAATTTTGTTCCTGCAACTTAGCGACTTGTGCTTATCTTCTGCAGAAAAGTTGTAAAACAAACAAAAATATATATGTATATTAAATACTTCCAGTTCAGCAAATAATTTCTGTTAATTTTTATGCAATTCTGTTTTCCTTCCAGATGGATTTAAAATGGATTATTTTTCTTCAGATAATTCAGAAGGTACCTCTTCAGGCTTTATTGTTTTGCATGGTGTTGAATATTTCCCTGGTTTTAGCTTTGTGTTATATGGGTTAGACTAACCTTTTTTTTTTTTTTTTTTTCTTTTTCTTAAAGTAATGATAAAATCATGTAATAATAGTTTCAGTGTGTTGTTTTAACCCCATTTAAGTCTGGGGTTAGTCTTTGAAATTAAATGATTTTTTGAATATATATAAATATATAAATATATATATATTTATATAATAATGTATTTACGTATAAATACATATAAATTATACATTACATATAAATACATACTTAAAAAGCATCTTTTTACCTTCTGTTTTTGATTGATTTGCACTTTGAACCAGATTTCTGATTTGTTTCTGGTCATTCCTTTTAAGCTAGAGAAAATGGGGTTGGGTATTAGACTGATAATTTTAGGTATATCATCTATATTAATCATCTAATCATCATTCTCTGTTGACTATCACTGTGTGCGTGTTTGCTTTGAAAATGGTTACGTATGCTCATGTATATTTTTTTAGAAAGCCATAAAATAGTGGCAGATTAGGCATCTGTCGCTATTTTAGGGGGGGAGGGAATTATCACAGGCATATGCACCTACAGACAAGACTTCTTGTGGAGTGATATGATTCCCACTCTACTTTTGTAGGTTTCATGTATTATTTCTGATGGCTGAATATTAATCCTATGCTTAGTAATAGAAGTTAATACCCTTAAAAGATTATTAGAATGACTTTCCTGTGATTCAGGCATGTTCAAGTACAACAAAACTTTCCTTAGTCTCTGACTGGCTGAAAGGAGATACGCTTGGAGAAAGACTTGTAATGCTGGCAGATGATCTGTGTCACCTGGGTTTAAAACCCATACCAGCCTCAACACAATCAGCCTCTTCAGAAAGGTGGACTGTCCTGAGCTTGGTGTTGTCACAACACTTTAAAAATGGTAAGCATATTTATTCTTTGGACTTCATGAAATGTAAATACTGCACTTACATTTTGTAGAATGTCGGAAGGAACTTGAGATCTTCCAGAGTACTTAATTTGAAATATCTATTCCTCCTATTTTTTTTAACCTGAGCCAAACATCATGTCCAGTTTAGTTTCATAAGCACCATGTGCATCATGATCATCACATTTTTTTTTTGTCTGTGTAGGTAAACAAAAGTCAATGTATAAAAAACAGATTCAGATTTGCAAGTTTGAAAAACTGAGGAGAACTTCAGTAGATGGATTTATTAGATGATGTGCTGTAAAATAATGCTAGCTTTTAAACCATACTATCTAAAATTTACCTTCAAAAACAGAATATAAAAATTGGTGGTTATGGACCATGTGTGCATTGTTTTGCTTGTTAAAATGGGTTGCCAGAAATTAGGAATACATAAAAGGGATAGAGGTATCACTCTGTATTTGCTCTGTTGGCATGCCTTTTGTTAAAGTTGGTTTAGAGAAAGGATATTTGTTTATTTGGACCTTTGGCTATGTGATCTGAAATGGCTGTTGAATAATGAGAGTTTTGGCATACTTTAGACTGAAACTACTTTGTTGCTAGATTTTTACTTTCAATATTAGTAAATAAAAAACAAGTGCATATTAATATGATGTCTTTGAGTGATTATGTTTGTCAGGTTATCAAAGCACACTGTCCTTATTTCTACTAGAATCTTTGATTGGGGAAAC
Source organism: Oxyura jamaicensis (assembly GCF_011077185.1). Lineage (NCBI taxonomy): Eukaryota > Metazoa > Chordata > Aves > Anseriformes > Anatidae > Oxyura > Oxyura jamaicensis. The sequence continues at coordinate 107,394,936 of NC_048893.1, read as the reverse complement.
TTATGTCGAAAAGATTATTGATAAACTTCAAGCGGCTCTGTCTAAAGCTAGAGACCTTTCAGAAGCTGGAAATACTGAACCGTCAGTGTCTTTCATCTGCGATGTAGCCTCAAGCTTTTTCAGCTCAGTTAAAGGGTGTTTACTGATGCCATCCTCAGAAGACTTGCTGCTTACCATCTTCCAACTGTGTGCTCAGAGGCAAGATGCTACACACTTAACAGGTAACTCGAAAATATATATATATATATTTATCATCACCATGAGTTTAAAATTGTTGCACAATTGGAAACCTACATATTTGCCCCTATGACAGTTATCATACGTAATTGTATAGAAAAGAGAATTCTCTTCTTGCTCTAGTACCTTTAGACATGTGTTTGTTGCTATAGGATATATTTTTTTTTTTTCTATAATAGATTTACTTGTATGTAAGTTAAAACACACTTGGATGTCTGGTGTAAAGTCACTTGTCCATCAACTTCAGAGTATGCAGAAACAGAGCAGCACCTTTTTGCTTAAATCTGCACTGTGGATCAAGAATCAAATTCAGTCTTCCACTTTGGATGTTAAAAGGTAATTGTAATGTACATGTCCATTTCATAATACACTGTAATACATCTGCATTATTTACTTTTTTTCAGCCTGTCAGAGGTGAGAACTGCGGCTAATAGCATAATTAAAACAGCATGTAAATAGCATTGTATATATGGTATAAAAGAGCTGGATTTTGCTGCATAGTGCCAAACTTATTTGCATCGTTTTCCCTTTTTTTCAGCCTTCAGGTTTTGATCTCTGCAGTTAGCGATTTATTGTCTACACTTCTGGAAGCTGACAGACAGTCGGGTTGTCTGGTGGGAGCTTATGTTGAGCATGTTACACCCAACAGAACAGAGTGGGTGAAATTGCACGAGTCTCTTTCTGCTGAGGTATGAAAGTGATAATTGACTTTTTCACAATGTAGTCAATCTTACCTGTTTCCAAGTCTCTGTCCTTGACATAACACTACAGTTATGATTATACATGTCTGTCCAGTGGCTTTTTCAGCCTCAACCTATGCTGGAGGACAAAATCTGTATTCTTATGGGCCCATTTCTCCTACTGCTGGAGAAAATCAAAATCTGTGAAAGTATCCTTTTCTTCATGGAATACCAGCAACTTGCTTCACAACTCAGAAATCTTGTCTGACAGAATATACCCCAGGAAGATGTTCTTATATTTAAGTTAATTATTCTGTAAGATTCTTTTTTGCAAGACAGTAATATCTGCAGAGGAACACGATATGCTGACTGCAAACAAAATGCTGATATGAGTAGATTGGGAGAAGGAAATAGTTTCCTGTCCAACTACCAATCTTTAGTAACCCTACTATTTTTTGTAATATCGTATCGAGTTCTAAAGGCACACATTTATTTCCAAGGCAACAATGCAGTTTTAGGTTACTGCTGCGCATTTCTTTTTTTTGTATACTGGAGTGGGTGATCCTGGCCACTATGCTTTTGGTGTAAATTTGTATCTTTCATGGTTATTTTTTTAATAAGTATGAATTTTTAACTACTATTTCTTTGTAGCATTAAAATGTCAATTATTTGTTCATATGCTTTTTACGTACATATTACAGTGGATGCACAAACCTCTTTTGGAAGGAAGGCTGAGTATGAATTGTGAGCATTTGGGATCCCATGTTAAGCTATGTGGCACAACTAAACTTCCAGGGCATCTGTGTACTTCAGCCTTATTAAGTAAAATGGTGTTGCTTGTATTGGAAAACGGTGTGGTCCATGGAAATGATGATGCTGAAAGAAAGAAAATTGACAATATAAGTAAGTTATAGTGAAAAAAACTTAAATTTTGATTTCATACTAGTTCTAAATCAACATTAATTGATAATTAGAAATGAATAGGTAAAGTTTGGCATATAACAATCAGAAATCATTCTCCCTTTATGTGTTTTTTTTTATTATTATTATTTTTTTATTTTAGTTCTCTTTTAAAAGTATGTGTAGTGCTTACACTTTTAGGGCTTTTTGCTATTATATACATGCTGTCTCAACAGAACTTTAATTTTAAAGAAGCTTAAATTTACAATGAACTTCAAAGTTGTTGATTGCCAAAGCCTGTATGGTGCATTGGAATGAATGGGTAATGGGAACTGTCCATGCTGTCAAATAATAACTTGAGTGTTTAGATGTAATGTAAAGATATTTTGAGGCAGCAATTTTTCTTAATTCTTGATTGCCTTGTCTGCAAGAAATGTGTATTAAAAAAATAAGAGGATTTAGGGTTTAAAATTTCCTGAACGTCTAGAATAGATTATTGTAACTTTTTCGTTGTATTTTATGATGCAATTGCAGATACCCAGTTCATGCTCTGAAGTACCTGAAGTTATGTGTAAATGTCATCTTCTTAATGCATTAAAACTATATTAAAATATAACCAAAAAAAAAAAAGCTGAAACTTCTTGCATATTCACTGAGTATATTCAGTAGTTATTTTTGCTGTTTAATTAAGTTGCAGAGCTGTTGTATTCGTTACAATGGATTGAAGAATTGGAGAATCCTCCTTACCTGCTTCTGGAATATCTTCATATGTTAGAAGAAATGCATATCACATATGAGAAGTTCAGGACGCTTAGTAATACAGCTGACCTTCAGCAAACGGTATTTGATAGGTATGTAAGAGCAAGTAAAACCTCAGCTGAAATACAACCCTGAATTGAAATACAGTTGTCTTTATATTTTGCCTTGTATAGAGTATTAAGTGCAACCATAATTCCTTTTGTATATTGATGCTTCATAAAACACTTTTGTTGTGAAACACTGTTCATCTGCAGTTATTAACCGGGGTCTTTCTTCTTTTGAAGGTCAGAGGAACATGGAAGACTCTGGTCCTTAACCATGGCCAAACTGATACGTGCAGAAAATGCGGTATCCTGTGAGATGAAACATCTTTTTAAGACAAGCGAAGGGTATCTAAATGCTGTTGCCTATGACCTTTTATGCAAAGTTTACATTGCAAATATTGATGATGATAAATGATACTGATTCTAATGAATGACATGTGAAGACTGAAAATTTGGTAGTATATGTATGTGTTGTGCAAAAGTGAAACACTGTAATGTATGTAATTAGTTACATCACAGAATATTAGGTGGTTCTGTGTTCATTATGAACCAGTTAACATTTTGTTTAGTAGTTAAACTTTGGGGTTTGCTTATTTTTGATATTCTGCTTGCATGAATAGGTTTCTGCCATTAACAGAGGGCAGATTGCATACACTTCAGTGCTTATCAACCTTTTTAACTGAGGAAGAAAAGAAAGAACTGGTCTTCCACTGCGTGGCCAAACTTATGACATGTGCACAGACAGAGCTCTCCAGTACTGATGGTCAGTATGTTTTCTACTTCAGTGCACTTCACTAGAATTTAAGAATGTCACTTTGTAATAATGTTTGCTTTTAGCTAAGATTCGTTAATTATAATCGTATCAATTTTACTAGAAAAAAATGTCTTTTCATTTTGCATACTTCTTTTAGACTGTTTGGCATAGTGGTTTTCTGTCTTACTAAGGCTATGCATCCTGGTCCTAAATAGAACTTGAAAGATAGATCAAACAACAAGTGAGGCAGTATCAAAATACTTTCAGCAGTATCAGTCTATCTGATTTAGACACATTTGTAAATATTAAAGTTTTCAGTTAATCATTTAGGCTTCACATAGCATACAAATTATTTCTGTTGTCTACTGGTAGTGTTGTGATTGATTTTAGATGCTTCAGCACCCAAACTCTTTTGAAGTGCTCGTATAATTTTTGAACAGTTCATCCAGTGCATGGGATAGTATAGTATGCTCAGTCAGAGATCCTGTGCATGCACTTTTAACAGCTTTTGAAAAATGACTTAATGAGGTGATTGAGATGTGTTACAACATTGCTTTGAATGTCCCTTAGAAAAAATGTTAATTTTCACAAACTCACTGCTTTTCAAGAGCAGTCTTTGGAAATAATTATACAAAGTCCTTCTACATTCTTATTATGCAGTTAAAACAAACAAACAAGAACACGTACACAGTATCTTCTCTCTCTCAGTACTGCTTTCATGGTTTCGTGAACATACTTCATAAATCTTGTAAAAACCTGAAAACTTGCTCGTTTTCATAACAGAACTGTACTTAAATTGAAGAAACTGGTCATTTTAAACTGTTGACATCTGTCCCTTTGCAGTGTCTTCATGTTTTCAGATGAGCTCTTTCAAATGAATGTCCTCAGAATGTGAAAATTTTCAGTATTTGTTTCATGCAGCAGTTGAGAGGAATCTTGAATCTTACTGCAGTTACAGTTTCCCTAACATTTGTTCTTCAGACTTTGTTAAGCTGTCCTGGCTCTGTGTGAACCAGTGAACCAACCAAATGGGACCTTGAAACTTTAAACAGAAAATAGGAAGAAGAATCCTCACTGTTCCCTTGCTACTCTGTTCCTTGTAGAGTACTCGTTTGTAACTCTGGTCTGCATTTTCCTTTCTGCTGCTTCTCATTTTGCTAGGGGTTCCTGAACAGACAATATATACGCAATTTTTCCCATTAAGTGTGACGTAGGATGTGGGCTCACCATTCAAGGTTTAGTTTTTTTTCAGAGCAGGAAAGTGCTGGTAAATTTATTGTAAATCATTGCTGCTTAACTGAAGTGTGTGTTTTTTTGTTAACGTGTATGTGATACTTAAACTCAGTTCTGTGTTATCGTGCCTGTAAGAAATGTTCTTGTTCTCCAAGAGATCTGGGTGCATGCGGTTTTCCTTAAAAATGGAAAACAATGCTAATGCAACAGTAGTATTTCACTGTGAAACTAAAGCTATGACTCTTGCAACAGTATTGGAATTCATACTTTGTGTTTACATTTACTTAATTATCTGTCCAATTATCTGTTTGGGATACTACATTTTTAATAGCACAATTAAATTTAAATCTTACCAGGTATTTTTCCTTTTTGTGTAAATCAAGTATGACTCTTATAGGAGTTTTTGGTTTAGTGATTTTAGTTTTTTTTTTTTTTTTTTTTTTTGGTTTGGGTACAGTAATTTTGATTTACCAAGGGCATCTGTGGGCTAAGTGTTGAAAGAAAAAAGCTTAGCTATTATCCAAACTATGTCATGATGTTAATATTAAAGTATCCAATCAATTGACAAACATTCTAATGTTTGTCTGCCCTGATAATTAAGACCTACTGAGGATGTTTTTATTATGTCATAGGAGCATTTGGGTGTCTTTCCATTTTGAACTCCTGCTTGAATGACAGTCGTATTGATTGTGATCATCTATTACCTGGGATACTAAAAATCATAATGTCTTGGAAAAACAATAATGAGGACAGCTTTCTCTTTAGCTGGTGGGTACAACTTTGAGACAATTTGATAATTTTTTTTTTTCAATTTCTAAAGAGTTTAAAAACAAAGGGTGGTCGTTAACTCAAAATCAATTTGTAACTTAAAACTGTAATCTGATGCTTTCATATTATACTTTCAAGCCTTTGTAGAACGCCATCCCTCAGTTTAATATATCCATCTTTAAGTATCTAATAAGTATACTGAAGGGAATTATCTGAAGATAAATAGATATAAGAACGCTAGTTTGACATTAAGCCTGTAAGGAAGGCTGGAAAACCAGGAGCTTGTTTATACATCTAGATGTTAACTGTTTTCCAAAGTGTACAGAACTGACCAGTTTTGCACGTGCAGCTAGATACTCAGTTCAAAATTTGGATTTATTATTTAGATAGCAGAAAGAAGACTTGGGTACCAAACTTAAGTGTCTTTTTAATTTTGCACCTGAAAATGTAACTTGGAAAGCTAAACTTCCAACAAGGAGTAAAAATACACTGATGTTTATTTGTTGGAGTAAAGTTAGAAAAGCACAAGCAACACAGTCTGAGAATAATATACAGTACTGGGGCATTTGAGAGCTTTTATTTTAAGTCAATTTTTAATTTAAAAATGTGTTTTTTTGTGGCAGTGATTAAGTTAAAATTGCTAATTTTCACAGTTTGTGTTACAATTTTAGGAATTTGTTAATATAACATGCAAATGAGCAAGTACCTCTGATTATATGTTTTGTACCTGTTGATTGACTTATTTAGGATTGGTAGCAGAGGTGGGATCCTAGCTCTGAAATACAGTGTCAGAAGCACCTAGGGCAGAGAGCCTGGTACAAGACTAGTTTGTCCTAAGAGTAGCAAAGGCAAGAAAATAAGTAGTTGTGGTTACAACATGACAATATGTTAGCTTTAGCTCTGTTTTTATTTCAGCAATCTGAAAGAAACAAGTGCTCAGTTGCTGGGTCTCAACATAGAGATGATCCGTTACCTTCCCTTGCTGCTGAAGTATTCCACAGCTCCTTTGGCTGATAATGAATGGGACTTTATCATGTGCTCCATGCTGGCTTGGTTAGAGGTAAGATGAAAGAGACTATTAATAACCATGGTGTTGCAGTTCATAATAAAATCCCCTAATGCCCTCTGAAGGTTCTCGACCAGTTTTGGCTAGGGCTAGGGGGAAGGAAGGAGGAATTTCCAAAAAAAAAAAACAAACAAACTAGGAAATAACTACATTTTTATTACCTTAGTGGGCTCTCTGGTCAACAATTTATCCTCAGACTTTGAAAGATGTATGTTAAAAGTTCACCTGTTCATGTGAACATCTGTACAAAATGGGAAGGTGGATATCTGGATATCAGTGAAACATTGTAGAAGCTGTGACATACAGCAGTTAGGTTTGAACAATAATATATAAGGGTTGCCAAGAAGAATGGAAATCAGAATGTCTTTTCAGAATGACAGTTGTCTTAACAATTGTAACTTTTGGCAACCTGGTCTAGTGGAAGGTGTCCTTGCCCATAGCAGGGGGGTTGGAACTAGGTGATCCTGAAGGGTCTCTTCCAAAGTTTCCCCTACCATTCTGTGATTCTATGAACTTTTTTTCATCTAGTGTGTGTTAATTTCCTAGTACTTTGTAGTAAGGATCATTTCAAGGATAACTTGTATCTCAATGCCAAAATGGAACTAAGAATATAAACTTTACATACCACATGAGTGCCTATGTCACATTTTCAGCATTGATACAGCTATTGATACAGCTGACTTTTTAAATCATTCCCTGGATGTGGCAGGAACGTAGTCATCTCAGTTTAGCAAATATTTGACATAATGTTAAAAAGAATTGCACAAAATTCTTTTTTTTTTTTTTTTCATTGAGCTTTGGCAAAGCTCAAACAATACTAAATCTCTAGTTTGAGGTTTGCTTTTATAGAGAAGGTTGAAATAAGCCTCTAGTTGTAAGACAGCCAAATCTTCTGTTTCCAAAATCAAATCAGCTAGACAGTGGAAAATATCACCAGGGTGTGGAAACTTTCATGTGGCTTTTCTTGGTCTCAAGATTAATCTTACCTGAGCAGTATGTGCCTCAAAACTTTATTTTTCTAAGTTTTTTTCTGAAAGAACTTTTATGAAAAACTTGTTGCATAAATCAATTGCTTAGGAATATTTTTAAGATTTAATGATATTTCTTTTTTTTTTTTGGTGTGGGGGGGTGAATCTAGTAATTATAAAAATTAAAAGGAGCTGCTTTGGGGGAAACAAAATACTCTTCTGATAATCACTTCGATAACTTCCAGTTTCCAATAATGCATTGTTAGTTTCTTTCTACAGTTTGGAAATACAGGCATGATGTTGATTTTATATTTGGGAGAGAGAAGTGAGCTCACTTCATGTGCAGTTTAGGCTCACTTGGCTCTACGAGTGCAATAGATTGTCTGCAGTTGCATACATTTCTATTCAAATCCACTTGGTGGCAGTTTCTGTCTGCCATTATAAAGAAAGTCACATAAGGGAAGCAATCTAGAATTTGAAACATCGGTGGGACTTAGAAATTAATTTTAGCATGTCTTATTGAGGTACAGATTACGTTTTCAGACTTATTTATTTCAAATAGTTATAGTCTTTGCAGCTTAGTCTTCTGTGAAACTACACTTCAGGCTATAGACGGGGAACGTGAAAAAAAAACACATTTCAAAGCAGATTTCTGATTAAGAAATATTCCTCTTTTTTCTCCTAGACAACATGTGAAAACCATTTGCTTTATCATATCCCACTTGTGCAGATTTTTGCTTGTGTCAGTTGTGACCTGGCATCTGCCCTTAGTGCTTACTTTGAAGCTGCAGCTCCTGAGACTACTGAAAACCTTCCTGTGAACTTGATCAGTGAATGGAAAGAATTCTTTTCTGAAGGAATTCACAATTTGTTGTTACCTTTGTTGGTGAAAGTCACAGGCAAGTATATGGTAACTGGCAAGGAGGCTGTTAGCTAGTGATACTTATCAGCCTATTCTGAAATAGAGCTTGCTGGGCTATATTTTTCAATTTCTAGGAATATTACCGTAACATAGTTCATTAAAAAATAGTGCTTTCCTGAACACGTTAATTAATAAAGGAAATATATTCTTTGGCTCTTAATATTAGATGAATTCTTCTAAGCACAATGTGAGTGGTTTCTAATTATTCTTTTTTATGGTATCATTGAACATTCTGCATCACAGCTTACCTGTCTCTGTTTTAAATAGGAGAAACCAAAACTGCAGCTGAAGGCTCTTTTCAGAACTCTGTATTAACATCTTTGGGCGAAGCTCTAACGTACATCTCAAAGGACCAGTTGTTAAACCATAAATTGCCAGCGAAGTTTGTTGCAGGCCAGAAAACAAATCTTCCAGATAAACTACAGACTCTGTTAAACACACTGTCTCCATTGTTGCTTTTCCGGGCTAGACCTGTACAGATTTCTGTCTACCACATGTTGTATAAGTAAGAATCAACAAATTTCTTGTTCTCCTCACCTCCTTCCTGTTTTTTTTTTTCATTATTTTTTTTTCTCCAATATACTGTAGAACATGTACTTGTTTAGTAAAGTTATGTGTCATTATGGGAGAAAATACTTAACTGGGCAACTTGTGTTCTGGATCAGAGTATAGACTCTAAAGCTATGAATGCTAAATTTAATTATAAAAGCAGATTAAATCTGAGAAATTTTACTGCAGTACAGGAAAATACAATTTTATTTTCTGTACCATAGTTACATAGATATCAATGTTGTAACTAGAATGCTATTTCTTTAGCACCTATTTTAATGCTTATATGTCCTGAAATATAAACTGAAACATTCCAAGTTTGATCTTGGAAACATTCCAAGTTTGATCTTGTAACCACAGTATCATTAAACAGCATGACCATTTTATTTTCTCTAATTTAGGTAAGAAAGTGAAAAAAAAAAGTGGTATTCTTGTGAACTTTTTTTGGTTATCTTTAATACAGAAAGAATACAGAATTTGAAAAACAGTATGCATTTGACTTCTCAAAATTCAGATTGCAGAGCAGCTGACTTGAGCAGAAGCAACCATTGTACTTGCTACAACTTAATGCCCCAGTATAGCTTTGTTCTGAGATGGGGAAATTTATTTTAGCATGACTCAGGATGTTTAAAAAGTTTGCAGAAAAGCTGAACAGAGCTACAAGCTCTTTGGCTGCTGTCGATCTGTAACCAACTTTGCATGACATGTCTCCTAAAGATTCTTTACTTTACAAAAAGGTTTTAATTAGTATTTGCCTGATTATATTGATTATCAGTAATGTTGACATTGATAGTCAAAGAACAGTACGTTACACACATACTATGAACATAGTAAAAATGAAATTTCATTTCTTTTCTGCATTCTGTAGATTAATGCCTGAATTGCCTAAATTTGATGATGAAGATCTCAAATGCTATGGTGATGAAGAGGAAGAATCAGCATTGTGTGTATTTTTTCCTCATTTTTTTTTACTACCATTTTCCCTGTTTTTATTGTCTGTTACAAAAGTTGATTTGCAGCAGAATAGTGTCTGCCAGAAAATGTTAAAAGAGAAAAATAACATGGTTCTGACAGTAGGGGTATAAATATTGAATATAAAAAATAAAATTGATTAAATCTGCTGTTGTGCTAAAACTGGAAATAACATTTTTAATAGTTTCCTGGGTACAGTTACTAAAGTAACTGGAGCATATATGTTCCATTGTACAATCTCAAGAGTTTTTATATGGGACTGCTATACTGAGAATATTTCTAGCTGCACAAGTAACGTCAGTTTCCTGGAGTATTCTTTTTAGACAAACTTATCCATGAATTAAATTAAACGTAAAGACCTCCAAAATTGACCCGGGTGTTTTATACATCTTGAATCTGATAAAGTCAATGGTTTGAAGAGGGAATACAGTATCTGATTTAAACAAAAACAAATAAAAAATCTTCAGCCCAGCAATTAATAGCATGCTTTACTACAGAACTGCAAAAGATGTTATATTGCATTGCTAAAAGCCACACCCAACACATTAAATGATTAGGAGATCCATTGTTCGATTGCTCTCTTGTTGGTGACTTGACAAAATAGAAATTGAAGCATCCCCTGACATAGGTTAAATCAGCTCAGCCATAGACCAAATTCACATTTTCAGATTGGGATCAGCATTCAGTTTATATTCTTCTTCTGAAAGGTAAAGAGACCAACGCTCTGTCTCAGGAAAAAGAACTGGTATAATTTAGCACTAGTGTGCCAATCTGAAAGTAAATTTTTCCTGTAATAAAAGACCTCCTTAGATGTTCTATATACATAGGTCTACTAAAAGGTTGCTAGGAAGGCTGTGAATATAAATTCAGTTAATGCTCTACTGAAGTTTTGAGTTTATAATGCCAGGTAACATCTTTCCATAGATCGCCTCCAGCTGCTCTTATGTCTGTCCTTGCCACTCAAGAGCTCTTACTAGAAAACATCCTAGAATGCATTCCAGTTGGAGAATTTGCGGTTATTCAGCCCTTGAGTGATGAGTTCTGCCTTGTTCTTGGATATCTGCTCACTTGGAAGTTAACGTTGACGTTCTTCAAAGCGGCTTCTTCTCAGGTATATGCTCAGAGCACTTAACTTTCAAATGCATTTCTAAATACGCTTACATGGTTTGAGCCTTGAGGTTTCATTCAGCCTTTTTATTCTTCTAATTATGTGTCTTCCTACCTCCATTTTTTGTGGAATTAGTGGGATTCTGAAAGCATCAATAGATCTAGGTTTCTGTATGCTATAGTTAGGGATGGCAGTATTGGAGTTGATTAAAAAAAAAAAAACAACGTTCATTAATAGTTGTTTATTTCTGTCATTTTCAAACAAGCTTGCTACATTTTATGCTTTTTTAGTTGCTCAGAAGTTTGCAGAGAGCTGAATCTCTCTTCTAAACACAGATTCCATATCTCAGGATCGCTCTTCTTCCCTACAGAAACTTATTTGTATTATTTGCAGAGAAAACTATTTTTATTAAGTCTCATCTGCTTTTTGTGTGTTTTTTTTTTTTTAATACTACCCAGCTACGAGTTCTTTATTCACAATACCTTAGAAGAACAAAAAGCTTGAATAAACTGCTTTATCACTTGTTCAGGCTTATGCCTGAAAACCCTGTCTTTTCTGGGCCAACTTCAGAAGTTCCGAATAAGGATACAAAAACCTTCTTTACTGAAGAGCTTCATTTAGATGTCAAAGGTTAGTAAAAAATGGTGTTCGTGCATTTTGAGAGAGTTTTGATACTGTTGAGGCTTAAATATGCCTTTCTGCTTAAAAAAAAATAAAATACTTCATTGAAAATGCTATTTTATGTACCCCTCTACTCTAGATGTTTATATGCATTTTTATGTACCTGCAAAGATACTGGGTTTTCATTTTTTAATTTTGTGCTTGAATATCATTGTATGTTGCCAAACTGTTTATCTGGCTGCCAGTAAGAAATGTAGAAGTAGGGTAGTTTGGGGAATTACTAAAACAACATCTCAAAAGAAGGATGTTCCTTATCTGTTTATATACTTCCATAGAACTCTGCAAACCTCAAATGTGCTCCAAACATCTTACTGCTTGATCACTCCGAAGTGAGCAATTTGCAATTTCCAGATTATTCTTGATTTCTGGTAGTCCACCTAGAGTTCATCTCTAAGTTAGAAGATGCGTTTCCAGCTATGAAGTGTTAGTCTAAGAAACAAGAGTCGTAGAGAAAAGTGGAGTCAATCAGTTATAGTAATGAAGTTAGAAGGAGAGCAGGTAAATGAATTTCCTATTACCACAGTTATATTGATTTTTATATATATATACATATTTTTTTGTATATGATGTGGAAGGAGCAACATTTGTGACTAATTTGTTAATAGTATTTCAACATCCTTTTATTTCTCTCGCAGGAACTGGAGCCCTGTCATCCCAAATTCCACACTTGGCTTGTACTGTGTATCATATAACTTTGAAAGACTTGCCAGCCATGGTTAGGCTTTGGTGGAATAGCTGTGAGAAACGTGTCTTCAATGTTGTAGATAAATTTACAAGCAAATATGTCAGCAGCGTGCTTTCTTCACAGGAAATATCTTCTGTTCAAACTAGCACACAGTTATTTAATGGCATGACGGTTAGTGAGACTTCTTGTTCTTTTTTTTATTATTATTTTTTGCACATCTATAGAGAAATGTTGCTTCTCAGAACAAGACTGTATGACAGTATTTTATATGATTTCATTTTTGTTGTTCCATATGACTGATGAGAACGTAATTTAGCTTGCAATCTATATAGTAAATTGGTGTATATTAGAATAAGTTGGAAAAAATGGGTTTTATGAATGCTGGAAAAGTAGAGGACTCCAGTAAATGCAAGATTGTTTGGTTCATTAAAAAATATAATCAGCCACTAGATTGGAAAAATGGCTGGTAATTTCAGATTGCCAAGATACGAGAATATTTCTTACTTTCTTTGAGAAAAATGTTTTCCTGGTCTAAGAGAGTTATTTAATGTAAGGCTAGAAATGGCATGTAAATCTCTCAGGTTGTGGACATTTTTAATACTTGCATTTTTTTCATAGGTGAAAGCTCGGTCTGCTGCACGGGAAGTCATTGCTACCTATTCAGTTGATGATATATTTATTGAACTGATAATACAGCTTCCAACAAATTACCCACTGGGGTCCATAACAGTTGAGAGTGGAAAGAGAGTTGGTGTGGCTGTTCAGCAATGGCGCAATTGGATGCTACAGTTAAGCACATATCTAACGCATCAAGTGAGTTTAGAGCAAGCCCCTAGTTTTGAAAACTTAGTCCTGATATTAGAAAAATATTCCTAGTAATATAGTACTTAGATTTATATAATGAATCTCATCACATTTCAAATGTGACTTTATAGATTTGATCACTCTTATCATCTGCTTTTCTCCAGATGCTAAAACAAAGAGGTAGGTAATTTTACCTGCCTAGTAATTCCTGATAAATCCACAGCCAAAGATGAGAATCTAGATCTCATAAGGGATGGGCCAGTGTTCACCCTATGCCATTCCAACTATACTTTGGAAAAGAAACACAGTACGTGAAATTCTAAGAGTTTGGTGGTTGATTAGTTGCACATCTGTGGCTAGAACAAAACAATGAATGAAAATTTTGAAATGAGAAGTGCATTCCTTTTGCTGTGAGAATTACTTGCATTTCAAAAGATTTCAAAACTACTATCTGTAGTTCATGAGTTGGCTTTATAAATTACTGAATGTTATTTCAGATTTTAAAGTTTATAATTTCAGATTTTTTAGAGGCTTTGTTTCCTTTATGTGCTTGTGAATAACAGTAAAAATACTCTGAAGGAATTCTATAGTAGATTAATAACTGTTTTTTCTCTGTTAGAATGGAAGTATTATGGAAGGCTTATCTTTGTGGAAAAATAACGTGGATAAACGTTTTGAGGGTGTAGAAGATTGCATGATCTGTTTTTCAGTCATTCATGGTTCCAACTATTCTCTTCCCAAAAAAGCTTGCAGAACATGTAAGAAGAAGTTTCATTCAGCTTGCTTGGTAAGTACCTACACTAAATCCTTCTAAGTAGGCAAACCATTCATTAATAGTTTGAACAAGGTACTTCTAGTGCAATCATCGGTTTCCCATTTTGTTGTTGGATTATCTGGGATTAAGTGAATTCCCAATAATTTGCATGATTTTGTACTAAGCTGCAAAGGCACGTAATGAGAGAGGAGTTTCTACACTATACAGATAATAACTATTTTGTATTCTAAGGCTTTGGCCATTACATCTATGTAGGGTGTAGCAACGGCATTTTGATGTTAGCAGCTCAGATATGGGAACAGCAAAGTTTAAATTTAGTTTACACAGCATGCTCTTCAGTAAATCCTGCTGATCTGGATAATTTACAGTTAATTCTATCCAAGTAATCATAGGCACTGGTTGTGTGGTTACTGAGTATGCAGGTACAGGTTGGCATGTGTATTGCCATACAATAGAGGAATTCATGCAGCTTTGAAAACATTACTTCTGTCTAAAATTAGACTGGACAAGAATGTCTTTGTTTTTCTTTTGTTTGTTTGTTCAGTATAAAGCTTGTGTACTTCGTGTACACACACACACACACAAATACATAAGAGGAAAAGATTTTTAACTGTTCTTTTTTCCTATATTAAGAACTCATACTTCTCTTTCAGTACAAATGGTTCACATCCAGCAACAAATCCACCTGCCCGCTTTGTCGAGAGACATTTTTCTGAAATAAAATGGTCTGCCTTATTTCTGTGAGCAAAGTCATAAAGGAAGAAGGGACAATAAACCGTATGTTGAAAGAAGCAAGCTACTTGGAAGTAATGTCAGTTACTTTAACTTCTTGACTAGTGGGATATGACACATATTTACCTCTGGACTGTTTTTTGTAAAAGTTTGAAGATTCTTCTTTGATATAAAGAAATATATAAGAATAATTTATTTTAATTTGTATATTTTTAAGGTATTAAGGTATGTTAAAAATTCAAAAGTAATGTAGAGTTATGTCTGAAAAGTGGTGTTTAAACCACAACATAGTTGATTAAAACCTCTTATTTTAGGTATATTCTAACATGGTGGTATGTGCTTAAGCCAGATCATGCCTCTTAATGTAACAGGTGAATTTAACATAGGTGGTATAAAGACTTGAATTTTTGCTGTTATATGTTAAAGCATGGAATTAGGGTGATAACTTTCTGTTAAAATATAAAATTTAAACATAGCATGCTCTAAATCAACGTTTATAGATTGAGCTTTCACCTTTAACCATCTTATATTCTCAAAAAGAAATAAGCAATCTGGCACCCTAAAAACGTGAGTACTCTGAAGCCTAAGTGAGTAGAGACAGCCGAATCATTCCTGCATGACAATGAAAACCACTGCCTATGTAGTGCAGACTGGCCTTTAAGAAGACATACACACTGATCAGTTCTTGTGTTTCCATTATTGCAGTTATTGTCTTCATTAGCTGGCACATAAAATACCACTGAATTTACCCTCTACTTTGAGTGTCCCATAATAAGGGCTCTAAGCAAATAACAGATATATCAGAATTTAACATTGTCTTCATTCCACTAGTCTTTTTTCTTTGTTTTTTTTTCTTTTTTTTCTTTAAGCAGCAGTAGCATAATAATATCTTCTATCTCAGATAGTATTGTTCCATGGTGGATTTCTTTGAAAAGTCAATAAAGGGGGAGGAATAAATGAATTTTGTCAGTCTTTGTAGTCTCTGGATTGCTTTCTGTGTGACAGAATTCTAGAAATTAATAGTACAAATCTACATCGTATCCTTCTAGAATTGTCTTAAGGATGAGCAGCAGTACAGATCTAAGACCAAAACCATAGTTCTTCATAAAAGCAAAATCAGTGATTAGCAAACCTCCTTTCCTTATAGTAAGGGAGAACTGAACAAAACTAGAAGTGTTGCTTATCTAAGGGTCTGCTGTCAACTATAAAAGGTTCTAGAGTTAGGGGGCTGTTGAATTGAAATGTAACTTCTTAGAATTGACCAGTTGGTAAGATGCAAGAACACAAACTGCTTAAATTCTTCACTGAAACTAGACTATGGAACCATTTCATTCACAGCTGGCCACAAGGTTTCATCTCTGTTTCTCACCTTTGGCAGTCCTTTGACAAGATATTCTTAAGAATCAAAGACTTCAGTCTAGCCCCACTTTGGTCAATAAAACTCACTTTGTTAGACTTAGTTTCAAGTAGCAGGGAGTTTGGTGTATAACAAATATCAAGCAACAGCCTTTATATGACTGAAACTGCTTTCTAAACCCTCCTCCTGTGTGTACATATTCACATTCATATGCATCTATATAAAAACATACTGTCAAAAAAAGTCACTGAAAGGGATGTACTAGCTCTGCTTGAATTGCTGAATTGTAGTGTTTGGCAGTAATATTCTGAGCTGGAAAATGGTGACCTTAGTATGTAAAACAATAACTAGTGCCCACCTGCTGTCCAATGCTTTTTTGTATGCCCTTCAGGATAGTGTAAGGAATAACCTTTATGCCAGGAAAACATCAGTTTTTGACCGGTATCGGTCAAAAGCAGCTTCTTGTGTTACTTTGCAGTACGGTATCTCAAATCCTCAGATGATCCAGCTATGCTTGCAGTCACATGTTTCTTCTAAGAGGCCTCACACTTAAATTTCTTGCATGTTGTTCTGCCTGTCTATAACCTCCTTTTTTCAATCTGCCAGATGAGTTTTTTGGGTGGTCAGTTCCAAATATGGAAAAGCTTTTAATGTTTGTGCAGGCTGGGCAAGTAGAGAGTCGTATGTTTAGTTCTGAAGTCTTATATGGAATAGTCTTTCCAATGCCCCAGCATCCTACACAAAAGTTGCGACTTTAGTTCCCATGAAAAGGGAGAGCTAATAATTTAAAGTTCTGTTGCTGCAAAATGTTAATGAACAGTTTCTTTGAAAGCATTCTCCAAGACAGTGTTAGCAGTGCTGTGTGCCTACCATGGCTCTAGCTTTGTGTTGCACGTGAGCAGCGTCTCCTAGGACTGCGCCCACCTCACACCATAATGCCCCTGGGGTAACGCTTTTGTGGGCGCTTCACTGGGAGGAAGCTGCAGAGGAAAGCTCTTTGTAAGGATCTGGCATTCAGGAAATAGCTTCCTGTTTCATATAATGATTTTCAGAGAGGACTCATTCTACTTCTCTACATGTATTCATTGTTTTCAGGTATCCAGTAACTAGCCCTTTAACAGCATTTCATGTTTGGTTTTCTCCCTCAATACCTTTCTTTTCACAGATGAGAACTGTACATCTCTACAGTGGTACAAACCCTCCTTGTAAAATGGCATAGAAGGGAGCACAATCAACCCCTAAAAAACATCAGGACAGCAGTAGCTTACTTTTTTCAGCTCTGGAGATGCACTTCCTGCATCCTTCTGTTCAGAAGTACGTGGTTTCTCTACTACAGAAACAAACTCAGTAACTGTGCTTTTAGACTTGCAAAAGGAAAGTGCTTCATACTACATCAAAATGAGGGACACCAAGTATTTTAACCCAGCACAGGTATAGAATAACTATTAAAACAGGAAGCATTACATCAGGTACATTATTTTAATAAGCAAAGACAAATATACAAATTATTATTTACAGAGTGGAAAAAGTGGTGAAGTGCAAACTGTGATGGGGAAGGGTATTTCACAGTTCACCTGCAACTGTCCTGTGGAGAGCCAGAAGACAGCTGTACCTCTGACAGCAGATAAACGCTGGTTGACCTCTAGAATAAAAACAAATGCACAGTCTTGATCAGTTCCACTGCAGTAATCAGGAAGTGAGGATACACCTTAAGAGTGTGAGAAATGATTTGACAGCTTCAATGGTCTGTATTCAACTTCCTGTATGCCTGGTATATGTAGTAAGAACAGTTATCCAGGTTTCCTAAATTTGAGGATGGTAAGCATCTCTTGTCCTGCTTGTCTGGAAAGTGCTCGTGTGCCTTCTAAGCCATGTTTCTTCATGATTTCCAGAATTTCATCTGTAATTGAAAGCACAGTGTTACAATAAAGTTTATGTAGAAATTAGCTATAAAAGGCAATGCTAAAATGTTTGCAAAACATAGGCTGCAAAGATTATAATTCGTCGTTTTACCCTTTCAGACAGTAATTTTTATTCAAAATAGTCTTCCACCTGGAAGAAATGAAGTTTACGATATACTAACTGCAGTTTAGTATTTTGATATTGTAACAGTTAAAAGTTCAATTATGAAACTAATTTGTAGGAAACACTGAAATTCATAACACCTTCTCCCAAAAGCTGCCTAATCAATCCAAACAGTGAAAGAGTAATCATTGTCCTTGAAACCACCTCATAATGTACACCCCATTAAGGATGAGATCAGAAGGAGCAATTCCGAATCTCTTCTCTATACAGGTCAGAAATAAATGACTTCTCATTTCCAGCTGAAGGCTTTTTTTACCTATAAGTTTACAACGCTTTTGTAAGAAAGGGTTGGCCAAGCTTCATTACCTAGTTCAGAAGATTTCAGACTTTGAAATTGTCAATCTTAAGTAACATGCTATTGCCATGTTAGATTAAAATTACACTGGGTACTTCTTTGCTCATGTTTACTGAGGTCTGATAACCTCTAGAACATTGCTGTGATCAACAATTTGATGAATAGTGTTAAGTCTAGTTTGGCACACAAGGGTCAAAGGAGAGCGATCACCTGGATTATTTTCTTTTATTGTGACCAAGTAGAATAATCCTCCTGGTGAAAGCAAGTCTGCTACTAGTGGAAAAACTCGATCCATTACTTCTCTGCCCCTTTTGCCACCAGCCCAGGATGCCTCTATTCCATGGCTTTTCACCTAGAAAGAATGAAAGCAAAGACCATCTTACTCAATACAGAATAATACAGCTGTCGGTGGTACTTAGAAGAGAAACATCATCGTGATCTCTGCCTTTGGGCATCTGCCATTAGAGCTCTGACAACTTTGATTCAGCAGATTGGTTTAGGAAGCAAAATTCCTTCAGAACTACTCCATGCAAGATGAATGCGTTGCTTTTGTTTCAAGTTCTATTTCAACATTTAATTAAATGAGATGCATTTTGTCACATGCTTTACATGTATTTTCTTGTAATGCTGCATGACTTCATTTGCCAAGAGAAAGGTGGCCAGTGAATCCTTTGACTCTTTCAGAATTGGACTCACAAATGCTTAGAGTCTGAGGAAGCAGAGGAAAACAAAAATGCTAAGATATTTTTGTAGAAGGTTTTCAATGGAAAACGTGTCTAACAAAGCTTGATGGAGAAACCTCCAGCAATCTTTATTCCCACGTAGTCTTACTATCAGTTCTAATAAATCATTTTCCCTAAAACAGTTGTTACAACTTGTACAGTTATTGATTGGTTCCACAAAACCATTTCCTATTTTAAAACAAACAAAAAACCTACACTGCAAATTAAGAAAACGTAATTGAACAACTACAAGCTGAGTTTCTGTACCACAGCTTATTTGATTTGCCATCTCCTCTGACAGCAGAACAATTTTTATTGTGGATTTTAAATCTATTTTTTCTTACCTCTTCAGAGGGTGTTACCACATATGGCGGATTAAAGAGCAGTAGATCAACCTTCCCATTTAATCTTGGTGACAATCCGCTGACCTACAGATGAAATTAATAATAAGGAATCATTATTTCAATTTTTAAAAAAATAGTTACATAGTCCTGGATATCTTTCTAGTAATTTAATCTGCCACACAGGCCAACCTAACAATAACAACATTAAAAACATAACAAAATAACAAAGTGTGTGGTATTCAGTTGCAAAACACTTAAGCATTCACCAGGTAATAATGGAAATCAGACCGAGATGACCTAGGAGTAACCAGAAAGTATTTAAGAAATTTCTTTAAACTCTGAATAGTTTTATATAAGACAATAAACCAAATTTGAAGCCAATCTTCTGTTATGCAGCTACATCACCATTCTAGAAAACAAGCTATTTGTCCATCTGTGCTGAACGAATCCAGTAATACTGGATTAGTTAAAAGTACACGTAGATCCTTGTCTACTTTGTTTTCTTATTGAGTGCAATGCACTGTCAACTTTGGTTTGGTTCCAAACACTTCAGCCTGACTCAGGAACTTTCTAAGCGCGAGAGAAGCAGAACAATTTAAACAGTCTTAAGACAACGTTACATGAAACGTAGAAGAGCAAGAGACACATACTGCAGACATAAAAGCATTGTTTTATTCTTGCACTTTGGTCTTTCATCATTTTTTCATCTGTGCTTATCAAGAAAACATTTGTTCCTTTGGACTTTATGGTTACTTTTCAGTAGCTCTAAAAAGTAAAATGAAAACTATGAAGAAGGTATTACTGAAACATCTGTCTTACCAAGTCAGTAATGACTGGCTGAAGGTGAACATTGTTGAGCAGAGCTGTCTCCAGTGTACAGTAAGCTGCCATCGGATTGATATCCGTACATCTTAAATAAAAATGTTAGAAAATGTAAGTTAACGGCTACTTGATCTCGAAGTTTAACACTGCAAATTATATGCTAACTAACACAATTGCAGTGAATACCCTCTGCTTTGCAAGTAATAGCAAAAATACCCAGGAAAAAAAGCAGTTACATCACTCAACACTGCCCTGGAAATTCTTTAATGACTATCTGAAACCTGAAGTATGTGAAAATAAACGTTTAACAGGATGTTTACCAGTTTACCAATGCCAGCTCTGTGTAAGTATGCATGCATACAGTCACAAATAAAATTCAGTTACTGCCAACAATCAGGTAAGTAATATGTCATCAGAACTCAGTAAGATTACTCAGTCGCTAAGATTTAGGATTCAACACAGAAAACACAAGTGTAAGCTCAGCAATTTGTGTAAGAAGTGGAAAAATGGAGTTTAACCACACCACTGCTTACTTGTTAGAGAACCTGAAGTAAATAGTTTAGGCTCCCTTCACTTTGATTTTTTGTATCTGTAGAACTGAGCTAGCATTTCTTTGTGAAAAGTATAGCTTCTGACTGTGAAATGGAAGAGTGTGTATTTTGAGGACAAAGTATTCTTTATCACTGCCTAACAGTTTAAGTAAGTGTTGTTATACTTACAAGTAGAGTGCACTGGATCCAATAATGGAAGCTAGAAATGTTGAAACCACACCAGATCCAGACCCTATTTCAAGGCAGATGGCAATTCTGAAGACAGAAAATTCTGGGTGAGGTTTTTTTGTAACGTATAAAACCATCTACAACACACAGAGGATTATTCTAGACAGTGTGATGAAACCTGCTGCCAAGGTGCCCTCCCTAACATGCTGAAATACTTGCTGATCACAACATGGCCCTCAAAGCCCACCTTGTGTGGTCTGCTTCATAACGACTGCCAGCTCTACTTGTGCCCATATCAACAATTCCTGGTTATCACAGGGCAATCTGGGACAGGTGCACATTTCCCTGTGCCCAGTACTAAAATTTCCATTAACTACACAACATCAGCAGTACAGGCCGCATTTCTACAGCACCTATTACAGCTTTGCTGCAGCACAGAATCACAGAACAGGGGGGTTGGAAGGGATCTCTGAAGATCATCTGGTCCAACCCCCTGCCGAGCAGGATCACCTGGAGCACGTTGTGCAGGATGGCATCCAGGTGGGTTTTGAGTATCTCCGGAGAAGGAGGCTCCACAGCCTCCCTGGGCAACCTGTGCCAGCGCTCTGCCACCTCACAGTACAGAAGTGCCCCCTCATACTGGGCCAGAGCCTCCTGTGCTTCAGTTTGTGCCCACTGCCTCATCCTGTCGCTGGGCACAACTGGAAAGAGACCGGCTGCATCTCGACCCCCTCCCCTCGGACATTTACACACACTGACGAGGCCTCCCCTCAGCCTGCTCGTCCCCGGGCTGAACAGACCCAGCTCTCCATCCCTCTCTAACGACGGCCATGACTGAACTCCAAGCCCCGCCCCCTGCCCCGCCCCCTTCACCAGGCCCCGCCCCCTTCCACAGGCCCCGCCCCCCACCTTCCCATTGGCTGCCCTCCTCCCCCGCGCGCTTCCCGCCGCGGCTACCCGGCGTCCCGCAGGCGCGTCGCGTCGCGCTCCAGCGCGTCGAGCAGCAGGAAGGTGTCCTCGGCCGGCGCGTACACCTCCCCGAACCGCCCCACGTGCTCGTACCGCGGCGTGGGGAGCGCTGGGCCCGCCATCGGCGCGCATGCGCCGACGCGCCCGGACGGCCCTGAGGAGGCGGATGGGAGAGGGGGAGGGGAGCCACCCGGAGCGCCGCCGGCACAGCCAATGGGAGGGCGGCGGCGGCTTCGCCCCGCCCCTAGCGCGGGTGCGGCGGCCGTTGGGCTCGCCTCAACGGCCGCGGCGGTCACGTGGCCTCAGCGCCTCAGAGGGCGGGGGGGGAGGGGCCGTGCGTGCCTGTCAGAGCCATGGCTGCCGGTCAGGCGCGGGGGGCACACCGGTAACGTTACAGCGTCCTGTGGCTCGCCTTCAGCACCCTGCTCGTTAGCCTCAGAGTCAGTGTCTTCTCAGGCAGCCAACGGAACTTACGGGGAGTCATAATTAATATATTAGGCGTACGCACAGAGCAGCGTGGTCGCCTAGTACTTGGCATCTCTGCTCTGCATCCCCTCCGTGGGGGTAAATCAACACAATCGGCCAGAAATCCATAACCAGAGATCCAATGTTGAGGTTATAATTCAAGGATCATTTTTGTCCTAGCACAGAAATGAAATTATCAGGCTTTATCTTAGACTTTAGGTTCCTTACACCACTGCCTAACACAAAAACCCAGGTCTAAAAATTCAAAAGTTCAAGCAACTTTGGTTTTCAGAGTGAATTTATTCCTGGACCTGGCCTTTTAATTTAAAATGTACTTTTCACTTAATTACTGAAAGGGTTGTTAGGCATTGGAATAGGCTGCCCAGGGAAGTGGTTCACTCACCATTCCTGGAGGTCTTTAAAAGATGTTTCGATGTAGAGCTTAGGGATGTGGTTTAGTGGAGGACTTGTTAGTGTTTGTTCAGAGGTTGGACCGGGTGATCTTGGAGGTCACTTCCAAACTAGATGATTCTGGGATTCTGAGATTCATTCCCCCCAAATACATTTATGAAATACTGTCATAACCCATCCCAACCTTCATTTTGCCAACAAAATTAACTGTTGTTGCCTCCTAGTTTATCGCCCAGTTGTGCTCCGTCCCAAATTCCTTCTGGTAAATTATTCCTTCTTTCAACGTGGTGTCTGCAGGTAGGCTAAATGAGATCCTAGCCTACAAGAAGATACTAATAGCTTCCTTTCAGTGTAAAGTCCTTGACTGATTCACAGTAAAATTATCATATTTGTGTCAAAATGGAACATTTTAACAGAGATTAACACTAACCTGTTTCTTCTTCCAAAATTCTCTTCATCAGTGGAGAAAGGTGGACTGCTTCAGGAAGCAGTAATGAGCAGGAGCCTGGCTGGAGACAGTTTTGGGGTTTTTAATGCAAAATGAAATCCAGTAGATGCTCCTTTATTTCATCCGTCTTTCCAACAATTTGCTTCTGCTCCAGAAGAACACGTAATTACAAAACATATTAAGTTTGCATAAAAATCCGTTACTTTGGCAAAATGAAATCATGTTAAGTGGCAGAATTTTGCACTCTGTCCTTATTAGGGAAATGAATTTTTGGATATATATCTTTTTAAATCTCTACAGGTGGTCAAGCTTTGGAGTGCAGTAGAAGGAATGACTTCACCTTCTTCAGCTGTATGAATTGTTGGTTTTGGCTGTTTTATAGTTCATGAAAACTGGTTAATTATTATTGTTTGTTTTAATACTTATAAGTCCTTCTGGGTGAATTTTATAAAACATTTATTTTTATTGCTTATATAACTACCTAAAATGTTTTTCTTGGTAGACAACTATACTGTTTTTGCCAAAACAGATTCTCTTTCAATTTGGGGAAATTGTTGGAAATTTAATAGTCCCATTTTCAATGGTGCCCATGCCATGTTATTAAACTAAGCTTTATGGAGATGAAAAATTGTTCTTGACAGGAATCATAACCATTTGTTTACCTTAACTGAGCTGTATGGCTCTGTCCCACTTGGAATTCAGTGCCGATTCTCTCACACAGTGAGGTTTAACCCATAACTTCCTGGCTGCCTGTCAGCCCTCAGAGACCTCTGTCATAAACTTCTCAAACATTACATGGCTGCTTCTGGCCCTCTGTGTCCTAGAAAAAGATGTAGACCTGTGCCGGACCTGTGAATACTCTTTTTTTTTTTTTTTTTTTCTGTGCACATGAGGCAGTGGTGCCAGCAGGAGCACTGCAATGAGAGAGCTGCTAAGAGTGATCTGGAAGAAACTGCTTTACCTATGGGGTCCAGCAGGCAACTACATCATATAACCTCTTTTGTAAACTGAGCAAATGTCTTCATAGAAGTAGCCAGGTTTCTTACGGTCAGTATTCCTAGTGAAAGGCTGTTACAACACTTCAGTGCTGTAATGATTAGAAACCTTGTAATTCTCAACCTTAATGTGGTGATGATAGGCTTTATACTCATTTATTTTCTGGCAACTGTGTCAGCTTAAACAGGTCCTTTCACAGTGTTTGATGGATTAGTAGATGAAGAAAGGCTCTCATCAGCCTTTGTTTTGCTTTACTATGTAAGACGCGCTCTTAAAGGTTTCCTGTCATAAGACATTCTCTTCATTTCTCTTACCGTGTTTTTAGTCTTTCTGCCTGTGAATTCAAGTCTGACTTAACCCTGAATGTGACTTCTACAAAACATTCCCAGTAATGCCTTAGTGGTGCTTTGCAAAATGAACTGGTTTCTTTGTCTGCCCCAGAACACCACAGGATCATGTTTGCATTCTCCTCACAAAAGTGGTTTCTTACCATTTTGTGCTCATCTGTTTTTCCTTAGGCTTTTCCTCAATGGTTTCCAGATATAAAGTTGACTATAAGGTGAGAATTCTGTAGCATTTTATTATTTTTACTGGTCTGCTCTGCACGTCTGTTGCTTGTGTTCTGGTCATCTTGTTCCTGTGTGTGTTGTCTCCTGACTTCATGCCCTTATCAGAGTGGTGGCAAAGACAGCGATAAAAACACTAAGTAAATTCAGCCTCAAGACCGTTCTTTCAGGAAGTCACCTTTAGTGACTTACTTTTAACTTGATACTGCCCCTTTTCAACTTGATGTATGAGTAGCTCATCTGTATTCAGTTCCTTGTTCACTTCACGTTTCCTCTGCCAATGTCATCATTTCCAGCTTAGTATATACTTTTCCACGTAACACCACATCAAAAGTTGAATGGGAGTCTGAGTAGTTTCACTGTGTTTCTTTTTTCTTGTTTAAAAATGGAGACAGACACTGCAGTAATGTAGCAAGATGTACTGCCATTGCCATCATGGCCAAAATCATCACCTGTCCTCTTGTTTTTAATCTCTGTCCCAGCTTAGTGATACAGAGGTCCTGCATCTTTCTTTCTTGTCTTTTTGAACGTGTGCAAAACTTTTTGCTCTATTTTTAGTATCTTCATTAAGACTATTTCAAATTGATTTTAACAATTCTTATTGTACATGGTATTTTCTAGCTTCTAAGGCGTAGCTTTTTCCCGATCAATCTTTTTTTTTTTTTTTTTTTTTTTTAACCTCTTTTTGACACTGCGTATTAATATACCTTACTTGAGACAGGTATTTAACCAATTAGGTCTAAAGCATATTCTACACATACATTCCCAAGACTTCGGATAATTATTATTTTATTCCCCCCCCAAATGACATTTGCCTTTCTCATCCTTTCTCATTGCATTACTGAGTTCCCTGGCCATACCAAAGGCCACACTCTGGAGTTTATACTCCAATTAATGTTCTCCACAGATACTGTTACATGAGTCAGTGTTGTTTTTTTACATACTGCTCTTTCTTTTGTATTTCTGCAGTGAGTAGATGGAATCTTTGTTCACTTCCTTGCTTCCCTACTGACTGATGAAAATTCTTGCCCTTACATCATGACATTGCTTCAATACACTGTGGCGTGGTAATGTTTAATCACAACTGTGGAATTTCTAAACATGCTAAGAAAGGTCCAGAGATGACATACTAGGGAGTAAGAATGATGGATACTTGTTTGTAGCCCTTCCTGAAAAAAACCCAGAGTGCATACTAAACTTAACAAACCAATTACAAACTATTATATTGAAGGAATTACATCACTCATCATTGAAATGCAGCTACCTCAGGGAGAAGGCAAGAAACATATTAATAGTGTACAGAAGTATTTCAATGCTTCAGGAGAGAAAATGAATAACACCGTAATCAACTGAGCAGAAAAAGAAGGTTTAGGTAGTCATATATAATTATTTTAACTGGATTTAAGCCAGCAATCAAGGAAAAATCTACTGCTAATGCAAAATAAATAAATAAATAAATGAAAATAGACTTGGGATTTTGAAGTCACAAATTATCAAGTCCTTTGATTTACGTTACATCTTAAAATACAACAGCTCAAGCAGTAGAGTTGTAGCGGAGCTTTCTTTTATAACTGAGTTACCAGTGTTGCCTCCTTTAGAGTTTAGGAATGATGTCTGATCTCCACAAGAGACAGATTGTCTTCTTCAGCTATTTTAAGGGCATTTCAGCTTTCTTTCTTTTCTTTCCTTTCCTTTTTTTTTTTTTTTTTCCTCTCCCCTTTTTCCATTCTGGACTGTTAGTTTTGAAAGGAAAATAAGACTATTTTGTAGCACTGGTATCTAAAAAAGATTTTTCTCTAGAATCAATCATCTACAGGAAAATTAAGAGTTTCATTTAGCATCTCCTGCAAACAGCAAAATTAATGCAGTCATGCTCACTAGGATCATGGCAAGGAATTTACCAAAGAAACACCAATTTTGAATGTGTGAATGTGTGCATAGACTTTTTTAAAAATTATATTATTAATGAAGTGTGTACATCTGTAGGGACCAATGCGACATGAGAGAAAAACACAGCTGCTATAAGATTTTTTCTTCTAACACTGTATACAATATAAAAAAATATCTTTCAGGTTACATATTCAGCAAGTACATTTTAGAGTGAATCAGTTGTCACTCGTCAGAAGATCAGTTGCTTTTGTGGAGAAATCAGTGAAAATCTGTTTAGCGAATGCAAGAGATAAGCATTTAACAAAGCTAATATATGTGCATAAGAACAGCTTACATCAGAATAGGAAAGAAAATAAAATCAGAAAAATTGTAATACTGTTATATATTGGTGTTTATATATGTGCACACATTTTACAATTCCATATATACACATGTATATTACGTGATGTATATACATATATAACATGTATTTTTGTAAAGAAGCTCATAAATGGTTGGTGCAAAGCTGTTGAAGCTAGGGAAGAACTGACTTTCTGGAGAATAGATTAGAATGCTTGAAAAGGGAAGAGTAAGAGTAAAATGTGATTGAAGCTTATAAAACTGAATGCTGAAAATACATTGCATGGACTGAAGAAATAGGAACTTTAAGCAAGTTCTCAGGAACCCATAAAACTCACAAGTAAGACTTTTTTCACAGTATATAATTAAATAATAGAACTAATTTTCAAAGTATGTACTTGAAGCCAACAGTTTCAAGCAATTTATTTAAGGAACAGGTATTTAAGACACCAACCCTTTTGCCTCAAGGCTTGCAGCCATCCACAAATGGTTATTTAGAAAAAGATATATTAAACAGCCAGGTTATTAAAAAATATGCACAATTATGCACTTAGCTTTAATTCTGATGGGGTTATTCTACATTAAGAATGACTACTGAGAGTTGTTTATAGAGAACAAACATTTTCTGTTGATTTGATGAAGGAGGTTGCACCAGGAATATTGGGAGAAACTCAATGGGCAAGGTGATTCCATTTGAACTGAGTTATCTTAGTTATTCTAATTCATTCTTGATTATCCAAAGGACATCCAAACATTGCGAGAAAGTTTGAGGTGACATTATTTAATCTTGCTCATTCTGTTAAAAAGCTTTTGATTTAATTACCAGATGAAGGAGTGACTTCTGTGGGGAGGAGGTCTCTGGTCCCACCTCCTGCCCTGAGCCGACCCAGCTCTGGAAGCAGACCAGGATGTTCAGGGTGTTTGCCAGGCCAGTCTTGACACCCTCTGAAGATGGAGCCTGGACAACCTCACTGGCAGCCAGCTCCACTGCCTGACTCTCCTCATGGTGAGAGCTGTTTTCCTTATACCCAGCTCAAGCCTCTCTTGTTTCAACCTGTGGCCATTGCTTTTCATCCTTCCAGCACAGAACTGGTCCCCCCAGTTAGCTCTCACCTAAAAACTTGCTTCAGTGTCCTTTATTATACAACACACTTGTTAAAACATCAGGGAAGATACCCACCCTGTAGAAGATTGTACTTTCATCTGTCTGATACTGCTGGTACTGATTACATTGACACTGATCTTAGATTAACAGGCTGCGATTCTTGCATTTCTGAATGTTATGCATCTTTCTATCTTTTTGTTTGGATACATTATGAACATTTTGCCAGCAGAGTCTTATCCATATTATTTTCTGGACAATGTTGATGTGTTCAGATAGTCAGTGTGACTGTTATGAAACAAAACAAAATCTGCATGTAATTACATTTTGGGTGGCAGTTTTCCCTGTGTGTATTTTAATATGAAAATCTAATAAAGAGATATTAAAAAGGATTTTCATTTCAAAACAACCTTGAAATGTCTTTCATAATGACTCCATTACATTAATGATTCAAAAGGGGGAGTTTAGGCAGCTGTCTACCAAAATTCTGAGTGTTGATATAACAAACTTAATAGGTACTAGATAGAACATTTTATCAGGCACATCAGAGGAAAGATTTTCTTGAGGGTTATGTAAATAAAGCATCTTGACAGACCGTAGGAAAAAAACATTAATGTGCAAAATATGTTGTCTCTATAGCTGTACATACTGTGGATGATTGATGAGTATTCATATAAGGCTATTTTAGTAGAAACATTTGTGAAGTCACACGTTCAGTCAAAAAAAGAATCAGAATTTGGCCCATAATGAAGGACTTCATCACAGCACAAGACAATCAAGACAAGACTGCCACTAAAATATTCTACATTAATGCTAAGGACTACGGATTCGACTCCACACTTGCGATAGCTTTCTATAGAAACAAACATCTGCTAGCGCTTCATAAATTATGACACAATCCTGTATTTCATGGATTTTGCAGGTTTTTGATTAACTTAACATTTATTTAAGCACATTCCTGTTTTTATTATTATTATTTTAAGGAAAAGTAAAAAAGAGAAGACAAAAAAAAATGTCAGAAAGAATAAACTAATATATATTGTGGGAAGGAGCCTGAAGATTAGCTTCTTTCTGGCTCAAAGAGCCAGCCTGCAGTCAAAATGTGAGATATGAAGATTGCTTTTTTTTTTTTTGGGTGGGGGGTGGGGTGGGGGGGGTGGGGAGCATGGCTTGTAAGGCTATATAATGTAACATTTTCATTGGACTGCACTCAAATCTTCATCCAGCAACAGTCTCCTTAAGCTGCCCATTTTTTATTTTTTTTTCACATGCACACCTGTTAATGTATTTTAAAGGAAATGCTAAAAATACGTTACAAGTAGAGACATAACATATGTCAGTAAGAATAAATGAGGTGATTTAGAATTGTATTAAAAATCTTCAAGGTGCCTGGCTGGTAAGCCATGCTCTAAAGCACTGCATATTGACCTCATCTGGAAACAAGCCAAGCAAGAAAAATGGCTGCAACTGATCCTTGTCACTCCTGCTCTCTTTGTGTAGCACGTTACACCTTGGCTTTGGTCTCTCACTGTGGAGCTAACATTTGTAAGAAATGCTGGAAAGCGTTTTGTGGTCTATGGTGAGTTGGGTCAAATGCAGTCACAGCTCTGCAGGTCTGCACCTATTGCAGAGTTCCTTGTAGACTTGGGGGACTAAACTCAAAGCCCTCTTTGGTCTCTTTCAGCTGGGAGAAAAGAGGAAAATAAGAGTGGGGATTTAAAACTGCAGAGGCTGAGAAATTGAAAAGGAACTTACAGGGACAAATTTTCTAGCAAGAGGAAACATTTTAAAACACAAGGCAAACTGCACATTGAAACAGGGAAATAATTATTTGCTTTTGAAAGATCTTTTTTTTTTTTTTTTTTTTTGTATGGTATAAGATAAATGACAATTTGTTTTCTTTTTGCACAGTCATTGTGTTTTCTTCAACTGCCACCTGTATTACTAATAGATCAGAATGTGCCAGGAGTGAGGCATTTGGGCACATTCAATCTCCTAGGGTGCCTTTGCTGCCTAAAGACAAGGCCAGGAAGCATCTGCTTTTTGGAGACTTATTTCCAGAAAGTGTGGGGAATTTTGCACTCCTGAAGCAGAACGCCGAGGCCAACAGAGCTGATAGCTGCATCCTAACTAATCGAGAAGAATTTAAAGACTTTTAAGTCCACCAGATGTGTACAGACATACAAATTAGATGCATATCTACAAAGATGATACAGAAATGCTACAGAGTTATACATCAAAATTGCCATTATGTTTTTCAACTAGAGGGAGTAGTGCACATCTGGAAGTAAATGTTCCCTAAGTTATAGACAATCTGTAGTTATCTATAATATTCTCACTTTACAAACAGATTTTTGAAACATCACTTTCAAAACTCTATTAAACTTAAACAGATGTTCAGTCAAACAAAAATCTTGAAAGATGTTAAACTCTATGAGATAAAATTAGGGATGGAAACAAAACCTGTAAATGGATACATAAACAAGCTCACTATCTAATAGGTCTACAACAATTGCGCATCGAAGAAAAGTGTTATAAATCCTTTCTGCCTGTCATAGCTCAGTACATATGTTAAAGAAACCAGAACTAATCAAACTCTGAAAGATAGACTGGTGGTCTGATTACCTAATTCACCTGACTGTAATTAATTTTTCTAAAATATCCTAGACATTACAGTTAAAACTATCAAATAAAAATCCACTTGGCCACATTTTTCTCATTTACAGCTTAAAATAACAAAACTGACCTTGTTGTGAGGTAAATTCTTGAGATTAATGACCAGCTTGGGTTAATGATCCCTGGCTGTGCTGCTGACCTTCATCTCCTCCCAGCCAGTCATTAATCCTCAGGAAATTTACTGCACCTTGATTGTTATTACTTACATAGCCCATGTGTAATCCTCAGGAACTGTGGCAAATATGTAAGTGGTACTTCACTCACAGAACTCTTACAGCAGAAAACAAAGCAAGAGCAACTTCCAAACTTCTACAAAGCAGAATGGCAAATC
Organism: Oxyura jamaicensis; assembly: GCF_011077185.1. Taxonomy (NCBI): domain Eukaryota; kingdom Metazoa; phylum Chordata; class Aves; order Anseriformes; family Anatidae; genus Oxyura; species Oxyura jamaicensis. The sequence continues at coordinate 107,363,762 of NC_048893.1, read as the reverse complement.
ATATGACTTTGGTCAAAGTGTTAATAAGAACCTTGCATTCAGTGTGTGCAGTTTTCTCTGTATGAGTCCTGGAGCAGTTAATGAAGAATATTGCAGAATATGAAAAATGTAGCATTTGGAATTGTCTGTCTAGATCAGGCATTTCTAAAAGAGCTATGAAGTTTGCATTTTAAGGCCAAATACAATATTTGACCTTGATGTAATTCTTCAAAGTACCATTCATTCTTCTTTCATTTAAGTAGTGCAAATTGGAACAATGCATTTATAAGTGTATAAAATGAGTAAGAAGGATTTCAGGTATTTGCTCCTCAGTTATTTTTCCCTGCCCACCTGTCACATAGTTAACTCCTGCACTTAGCTACAGTTTATAGATGGAGATTTTGAGGCAGAGAGGAGATGAGATTTGCCTAAGACTTTACAAATATCCCCATGTGGAGTTATAATTGGAAGATTAGATTTTTTTTTTTTTTTTTTCCTAGTTAATGCTAATGTGAGCATTCATTCCTGAAGACCATTTTGCCCTTTCTTTCTGTGCTAAGGATTGTGTTCCCGATGACAGCGTGAAAAACTGAGTTGCCTGTCCTAGCATGAAGAACATCAGAGTTCCAGGTTTAGTAACAAACAGGAAGAAAAAACAAAAAGGTGACACAACATTCCTTTCTAGAGCTTCTTGAATGGGTGGTTCTGGAAAAAACAGAGAAACAAGCAAAACCAAAAACCAGTATTGCAGCTGAACTTGAAGACATGAATACTTCATAATGTCAAAAGCCTTCCCACTAGATTTGGATCTAACTATGCTTCCTTTTTGCCCAAGAAACGAACCTTCCGCTCCTGTGGAAGAGGTTACACAGCTGGGCACAGCGGTGTCACAAGCTGGATGGCTGTGCCCAGGGTGCCCAAATACAGCCCCTGCATCCTTCTGCCGCTGGCACAGAGATGTAATTGGGAAAGAAGTGCAGTAGCCCCAGGCTGTGTGCCTCCTGCTGACACAGCTCATAAATAGATAGCTGTGTGCAACACAGCGTGGCAGATAAGGATAAACACAAAATTTATCCTGCTGCTAATGCCACAGTAAGAAGTCATACCTGGGGAGAGAGGCTTGTTCTCCATCTACAAGCATCTCCGTGGCAGAAAAAGCAGGAAATAAATAAAATAAATAAATAAATTCCACAGTCAGCTGGCTGTGATGAATCCATCTGGTAGTAGTCAGGGGCCAGGTGTGGCATAGGCCACTGCAGCTGGGACAGTTATGGGCTCCCTGCAGGCCTTTTGAAGCTGGCTAGTCTGCACGCGGAGCCAATGAGACACCCATTGGAAGAGGAAAAACAACAACAAACACCTGTGTTCTTAACCCTTAGGCATTACTGATATGTATGTAAATGGTTTTGCAAAGGAGACAGAATCTTATTCAATTTGTAATTGCACATCAACTTACATCATCTCCCATTCTTTTTGCCTTTCTCGTTTCATTTGTCTACCTAACTAGGCCCTGCATTGCTTACCAGCAGTGTTCTGGCTAAAGAAAACTGGACAAGAAACTGAGGAGAACAGTGGTACTTTAACCAGCTAGAAAGATAACCTTTGAAAGACTTTTTTTTTTTTTTTTTTTTTTTTTCCCCATAAATAATTGATTTCAGTGTCTTCCCAGAATTCCTAGGTCTCCCAGTCTGAAAGGAAAAAATAAAAACAAAACAAAACAAAAAACCAAACCTAGGAATAAAAATAAACCAGCTACTCAATGTTTTATTTCCACTGTAGTTTCTGGCTCTGTGCAGATGTGGACTTAGCAAGCAAAGGAGTGGTTTTCCCAAGAGAAGCAAAAGCATCAAAATGCAGTTACTTTATAAGGACTGTTGTTACAGCAAAAACATTTTTAATGAGAAGGAGAAGTCATATTTCTTCACACACTATATATAACTTTATAAACCCTTCCTTTGAACTATTTGCATGCAACATAAGCTGCATCCAAAGTTAACATTTTATTAAAAGTTTCCCTTCCATGTTTTCATAATACACAACTTAAAACCATATGACTTTTCTCAAGGTCTAGGAGAACTTTGCTGAGATAAAATGAGAAGAACTTCAGAAGTCAGTCAAAAGTCTGATTTTAGTGCAAATGTAGTTCCTTGTAATGGAGTGGAAGAAAGATGGGAAAAGATCAAGAACTGGCAGAGTTTATATATCTGCAGGCCCTGTGACCTGGTGAGGTAAGGATAAAAATCTTCCATCAGTGGCAAGATGTTCAGAAAAAGATGGATTTTGCTAAGGATGTGTTTTCTGAGGACAGCAGTGGGTGCTGGTGGATCAGGTATGTGGCAGCTGGTTGCAGTAACAAGGGATGAGAGGCCGAAGATCTGCTGGAGTCAGACAGCCTGGCTGCTGGAAAAAGGAGTGAGCGGATGAATGAAGGAAGGAATAGACAAATAGATACACTCCATCTCAGATAAACTGCAGCACCATTGCAGTATACCAAACAGCTTGATGCACATACTGATGTGCATACTGATACAGCTTGATGCACATACCAGCTAAAATGCAGATTTTCTTTCAGGGAGACTGAAAGAATTTACTTAAGAAAACATGCAAGTAACAAACCTTATTTGTCTCATCTGTTCCATAACATAAACAGAAATGTTTTTTCTCCATATCTTTTTTTGACCTTATGACATTTCACTAACATAAAGTTTATCTAAAAATTCTTTTTTTTTTTTTTTTTTTTCCCCCGAATATTTTTTCTGATGTCACACTGAGATTGTAATATGAGTGACATTTTTAGAAATGTCAGTGATACAGATAATAAACATTAATGACTTCTCTAAAAGTCAAAATTATGCATGACTTGTCACCTTTTCAGTACTTTTCCATCTCTGTCCCAATATTCCATATCTGAAGCAAACATACTCAAATATTTGGTCCTTAATCAAGCAGCTAGCTTGAAAAGACTTCTAGAAATGAAGAGCTATGTAGACAAGCAGACGATGTACTATGTACTTTTGGTATCGCAACAAAGATTTCTTTCTTTCCTCCTTGCAGAAAAGGAATATATGAATGAAGAGCTTTGGTTACTAAATACATGCAACATAGATACATTTATTAGTGACAGAAGTAGCTCACTGCCAACTGAGATTTTCCAAAGTCCTTACTTTCAAAGTCTTACTTAAAGGACTGTTCTGTGTAATTATGCATTAATAGCAGCAATTTGATGATATTTATTAAAATACATTAAAGGAAGAAGATGCAGAAGATAGAATAACTGTGGTTTTAATAGACTTAAAAACAAACAATCCAATACATTTTCCCACGAGAAAAAACAGTGAATGATCATGCAATTAGACAACAAAAATATAATACATAGTGTTAGGACATTGAATTAAAATTGCCCTGATTAAATTAAATTTTACATACCTTAACTTTTGAATGCTTCACTTTATAACCTTAATTTTATTTTAGTGTACTTAAATTGCATAATGCAAATTATAAGGAAGAAAAGAAACTTAAGAAGAAGGTGTGTGTATATAAGTTACTATTTGTGTGTGTGTATATATATATGTAAATTATAAAGATCACCAAAAACCTGCCATGGATATCCCTGCACTAGCCGTAGTTTTTCTGAAGATCTGCATGTTGACATTGTTCTTCATTGTTACTGGTGATGTTTTATTGCTTCTGAAGGCCTGCTCCAAAAATTACAGATAGATTTCATATTATCCCTATTATCATAATGTTTATTATGTTTTGCTGTGAGAAATTCACAGAAAGAAAAAAAAAAATATGGCAGGAAAGAAGATACAAAGGAATAAAAGAGAATCTCACCTGACATCTAGGTGTTAAAGCTGCATTAACACTAGCAATTTATTCTGGAACTGTAGTGTGTTTTTACAATGATCTGATTACCTCCATTTCACTGTGCATTGATGCAGCTCGTGGAGAGGTTTCAGTCTTTGTGAATGGGCATCACTTTAGAGGAATCTAAACTGGAACCTCCTCATCAGCATAGTGCCAGTCCTTGATGGGGATACCATGAGTTGGGGTGTAGGCTGCATCCATTTGGGAGATCCTCCAGGATTCCTGCTCATGCCCAATACTGTCTTGTGCCAGCGCTCCTGGGAAACGTGCAGATTTCTGTACATTTTGTACCTTTCACTTGCTAAGGTGATGGGGTGGGAGGGGAGCACTTGGGGATGGATGAGCACATGGAGAAACTGGAGCACTGGGCTTATAGCTCTGGAGAAGTGATGCACATCGCAAGTCTGTCTGTAAGGACTACCTTGCCTTTAGAAATAGTCCTCCTAGGGAGGACTGAGCTGATGTGGCCCTACTAGATATCTCTTTGCAGTTGCTGCTCTGGGGCCTCCTCCTTGCTCTGAATGCTCTGGGTGATGGCTGGGAGAATGGTGCTGTGCCCAGAAGTGCAGTGCACCTCCGTTCCTGCCCAAGGCATGTGAAAGGCACGCTCAGGCTGAAGGGTCTCTGAGTGTTCTGTAGTGTTCAGTAGTCATCAGCCAAGGAAGGGCAGCCAGTCACGGTAGTGCTCTTCTCCACTATCACCTGCATTTCCACAGCACTGGTTACATGGCCACCCACCTTCAGTGCCAAGCGCAGCAGGGGTGCAGTCCTGCCCTTGGATATCTTTGGCCCAGGCCTTCCATGGAGACCTAGCATGACTCTGAGCTCGACCCTTGGCTCTGAGGGGCTGGAGGCTTGCAAGAGCACAGCAGTCCATGTGCAGGATTGCTGTCATTCCTGGTTTCAGCAGGCAACCCTTGGATGAGGCCTGGCATGAGTTATGTCTTCCCTTGCTTTTTTGGGCCATCGATGATGGGCTGTCACTGCCTGTGGGGCTCTGGGCCCACCATGCTGTCTCCTCCACTGATGTGAGATGGGTGGGAAGCAGCTGTCTCCAGCTGGGGACAAGAGGAGATGCCTGGACAAGAGCATAAGAACAGGGCAAACATTGCTAATACATTTTCTTATCTTCCCATACCTACAAGTGATGGAAGAAACTGTTTTGTTTTCTGACTGACCCTCATTGCCCCAAATTACCTGCCTGAGCAGCATCCATCCAGAATACCTAAACCAGCCTTTCCCTCCTGATGGTGGGGGAGGAGGACTATTGCAGCTCTGGCACAGGGAAGGGCAGCTTCTGGCTCTCTCTGGATGACCATCTGCAAATGTTGGTGCATGGGAGCTGTGGAGTGGGGAGGGAGAAGTAAGGGCAGGGATGCACATACTGCTGAAGGCATCCAAAGATGTGTGGAGTATTTGACACAGTCTTGGAGAGGCCTCTAGCAAGGGCCTGAATCGTTTTCTGGTGAAACAGTAGCAAAGATGCTTAAACCTACCATTACTCCCACTTTCATCAATATGAGGGGATTAGGCAGTCCATTCCCCCATCTACAGGAGGATCAACAGCACCATGGTTGTTCTTGACAGATACCTATGTGGTGTGTCCTTAAAATATCAGCGATGTAGATTCTATTAGAATCTATTACAGGCTATCTATTACAAGGCAAATAATAGGCAATCTATTACACTTCCACATTGTCCTTAAAATTAGAAAGCACTTTTGAAAATGCCTACTCTAAGTATCTTTCGTTTGAGTTCAAGCTTGACTTCTTGTTGTCTTCACCAAAGACACCAAGAAAAAAGATTACTCCTTGCAATCAAAGTTCGTTATTACATCTGTCACTTACATTACCTACTTCTGAGTTATCTTTTAAGGATACATACATATATATATATATTTATATATTGTATTTTAATAAATAAACACTGAAAAGCATTTTATTCAAAGGGTACATGTTAAAATCTACAGCAAGGGCTGTACCAAAGCTCCTTTGCAAATAAAACTGTTATTTAGTGCTTAATTACTTGCTACCAATTTGAATAGATGCTGCAGTTAAATATGGTCACACCCGATTCACAACATATGTGCCAGAACAAGAGAAAAACAATTGGTCCTTCTGTTCTATTCAAATCACATTTACTGTGGAGAAAAAAAGTTTCTTTCTCCATGCAGGAAGCGTTCTAAAAGGGATTCTTTTTCTCTCTAGCTATGCCAACATTCCTTTCACATTAGGAAACTTGAACAGATTTAAGCCCTCATTCAAAGCACAGTTTGTAGTACAAACATGCTACAGTTGTCAACACACAATGCACAAACACACAGGGGCAAAAATAGACAGAGTGGAGCGGACGCGAGCCCTTATTGCTAAACTGCTTGTGGGAGGGGGGAATAAAACTATTTTTATAAACAGCAAGCCAAGCTCTTCGAATTCTCAAAAAGTCTATATTTGGAGTAATTATATGACTATGTTACATCTTGGCTAATTGTAGCAGTCATGTTAAATGATTAAATTATTCAGCCATTTCCCTTTGTGTGAGAAATGGCCCCAGATGGTCACCCTCATCCATTTCATACCAGCACGGTGCAGCAGTGCTGCTTATTAAGAGCATATGGGGGAAATATTTTAAGTGCAGTGTAAGTAGCTTTATACTATAGTTCATTTTAAAGAAATAAACAAACTGCAGTAACGCCTTGAATTTTTTATTCCACAAAAGTTCTATAAAATTCGTGTTATATCCGGGCCCTTACAAAATAATTTGAGAAGCTGGCAAAAGAAAGAAGTGTTATAAAAACAAATCACTCTTCTGTATGATTCACAACATAAAAAGTGGTTAAACTAATGTTACCTATAGGATTTAAGGTATACACTCAATAAAAAAGTTCAATCTCTATAAAATACAGTTTACCTCAGCACACTTTTTCTTCATCTGCTTGGATTCCACAGGTTAGATTTATAACACAACCAAGGAGACAAGAGTTATTATTGAAATTCCACCTGTCCCCAGTGGTATGTACCCGAAAATGATGCCAAGTCTAGCATGATGTCAAAATGAATTCCCTCACACAAGAGCAGAATTAGCCTAAGTGCAACCATTTGATATTATCCAGACACTCTTAGAAAAGGGAGAACAGCTAAACTGGTCTGAATTTTGATCAGGGAAAATATTATGCAAAAATGAGGTGCTAAGGTTTGTGCTGAATGTTCATTTCTGACAAATATTTAATCAGTCTTCTCATTTAGTGCTTAGATGCAGTGGTGAACTGTTTGTGCAATGGGGTGACAGTAATATATATGAGAAGCTATCTTATTGCATCCTAATCAAACAGTACCATAACCTTTAAATTGTTATGCAAAGCATTAAAGACGATATTAATGGAAGAGCTCCTGGAAGGCTTAACATCAAAAAATGTCAGAATAAAACCACATTCACACAGTATTATTGCAATGCCAGTCCCAAGCTGGTATTCAAAGAAAACAAAAATCTCTTTTTTTTATTCATCCATTGGTGACCATGTGAACTACAGTATTCATGTATGCTATTTTTTTCCATAGCATGCCTGAAATAGGAACCATTTGGAACTCAGTTCTGGATTAGATTTTTCAAGTTTCCTTACATTTATCCTTAACAAAACAAAACAAAACAAAACAAACAAACAAACAAAAACCCACGTTATCTACATATAAGTTAGCAGAGAGGGGAGTTTGAGTGTTTTTTTTTTTTTTTTTTTTTTTTTTTTTTTTTTTAGAAATATTTGGAATTTGGTGTCTTTAAAAGTATTATTTCCTGTAACTGGATGTTTAATTTCAAGAAGATGATCCGTAAAGACTGCAGACTTAGAAAGTCATCCCCTAAGGCCTCCTGGGGAGGTGAAACTAGCCTACCCTGGGAAGAGGTCTCTCTGCATGGGTGAAGGGACACTGAAGGAATTAATTACAAGGGCAACGTGGGTGTACATGGTGAAACTGCTTTGTGTGTGTGAGAGACCTTGCAGAGGGAATATCAAGAGCAGGAATGGAAATACATCAGGATGAGATTTGAGTTAGGAGGTTCAGTAGAAAGTGTGAACAGACCTTGAAGAGGATACAGCCTCTCTAATGGTAATTAAGGAAACAGCGAGGATGCCAACCATTAGCACAAGAGTCTACAGTACTTTTTAGTGGCAGTTGTTCCTGATATTAATGGAGAAACAGGTAATTAATTCGTGGAAAGGCTGTAAATAGCATGGTGAGCACAAATATTTTGCAAAACACAAAAGATTGTCACCACTGAGTGATTTAATGGATGACTTCTGTAGCCTATTGTTTTGTATTCAATTGCTGAATCATCGCTTTTAGTGTCCATGAGGTTTATTAAGGTCAGTATTTCTTTCTCGTGTCTTATTGCAATTGAATTAATGAATGTAGTCCTTAATATACAGCTTTTGAATGGCTATTTATTTTTGCCCTGAAAAAGACATTTAGGTGAGGATTCTTAGTATCAGCTTGGGCAGATTTGTCAAAAAGATACAGAACAAAAATAGGAAAAAAATAAAAAATAAAAGGAAGAAAAAGCTCCACTATTCCTTGGCAGATGAATCTATAAAGGCAAAGTGTATCTGATGGTTGTAAACAACTTCTGGTGTTCTTTTAATGCACAGATTGGCAGAACACTGTTCTTCCTTGGGAACATAAAATACATATGAGTAAATATTGGAAACATATTGTAATTAAAAATGATGCTTTATTAATAGGTGGTTTGTGGGCTATGTGATTCTCCACCCCAGCAAATTACAAATAGTACAAACAGCCATGCTTCATGAACTGAAACGGTACCAAGAAATTCAACATAAGTACAATCCATGACATATTCAAATTGGGAAAAAACATCTGTGTGGATAAGTGTATAAACATGAAAATATATGAGATTTTGATCTGAAGCTCCAAGAATCTTTATTTCTAAAAATACAAGTTTTAGACTGAAATCTACATATTTTCCTTTGTAACATTGTACATGCAATCATACTTTAAAATTTCTTATGAAGGCTGTGGTGAGACTTAATGTTCTGAGGGACCTGTCTTTGTAAGATTTAGCATTCCTAACACAATGCCATTACCCAGGCAGTAGAAGGTGCTCTTGTAACAGCAAAAGAGGTTCCTTCATTTGACCAGTTGGACCTTAAAATTATTCTGCCCCTCATGTAGCCCAGTATTTCAAAAGCAATGGAGCCAAATGATTGCACAACATAATTGTTTTTAGTCAAGCAAGACCAGTTGAAGTTTTAGAAATTATATATATATATTATATTTATATGTATATACACATACATTCTTTTCAAACAGTTTCAGTTGGTCTCTTGGGTGTCTTAAGGCAAAGATTTCTAAACTGTATAAATATATCCAATTATTGTTAGGATTGCATGTGTTTTTATGTATGAGGAATGGTGTGAGGGATTTGGCTCAGAACAAGTAAATAAATGTCAGTATCACACACGTACTTCATGCAATACTAGTGTTGACATAGACCCTATGGTCTCAGTACATAACAGAGGCAAGTTTACAGGATTTCATCACTGTTGCCTGGGAGAACAAGTAATTGGATAATAGTTTTCCACACATTTATTCCAGGTCTTAACCTCAGATAGATCTTTCCATAGAATTTAAGCACGGGCTCAGTCCTATTTCTAAAGCACTACCTGGTACAGTCTGGTTCTACCTGACCACTTCCAGCATTTCCACCATTCCCCGACTCTCCTGAGAGTTTAAGTATTCAATAAATTCTTCAACAGAGCAACTTCGTGATCTGGGTGACTTACTCCACTGCATTTGCTCACTTTCTCAAGTCCTGTATCTCCAGCAGATGGCTTGTCCCACATGCTAGGAAGTTCTGACAGCTCTGATGGTGAAGAATATTTCACTTTCAGATAGAGGAGAAAAGGTAACTTCTACTATGTATAGTTCTTCTGTGTTTCCATTAGAAGTGATCAGTGTGAAATAACTTTCACTGTTTCCCAGGGTCACCTGTAACAACTGCTTTGAAATCTGTGTCTGCAGTCTTCAAGAGTAAGAGCTGTGTTTTGGTGGTTAACAATAATGGAGGAAAACTCAACCATTTTTTAGTTGTTTTAATACCATATCTGGTTGCTGAGAGCATATTTATATCCAAGCATTGCTTCAGTCACAGCTGAATAGTCACAGCTTTCCAAGCAATTTATATCTCTAGGTAAAAGGAAGTAGGCAATTGTGAAAAGAGCTTGTGACTGAACAGTTGTTAAAGCTTTCTGGTTCTGGTAGTTGGGACATGGTTCCTGACACTCAGAGAATGATGTTTGTGGAGGAGAAACAGCTAAGTAACACATCTTAAGTTAGCCAGAACATTTTAAAAATGTTAACATTTTCTGTAGCCTTTAATGGAAGAATTTCATTTCATTCCTCCAAGATCTAAAACAACTTACAGCTGTTACCTTCTGGAGGAAGATGCATTCCAATACATCCAATACAGTATTCCAATTCTGACTATGCACAGGAAATACTCATATGTTTTCATTCACATCTTAGTACCAGTGCACCAAAACTACCATTATTATTTGTCTCCCCCCACCTGCAAGGGGTCAGGGAAGTGTGAAAGCCTGAACATTTTATGGGAACTGCAGATGCTTATGAAACCTTTGGCAGCGACATTTCATTTTTGGCCTTAGGTGTTTATTTGATTATAATTAATTAGAAATGTGATTTTGTTAAAAAAATATTTACACAGGTTTTTAAGTAATACCAATACCTACCTGCAGAATGGAGCTAGCTTTCTGGTCTACTTGTGGCCTTTCCCATTAAATGTATTTTAAAAGGAGGAGTAATCTACTTACCAAATTTTAACAATCTTGAATAAAATCTCTTAAATTTCTTGTAATATGAGCAAGTGCTAGTGAGACTACATTAACTGCATGATCCTACGTTGGCTTGTTATCTCGTTCCATTGTAAAATAAGGCACTTGAATGCAGTAGATGTGGAAATAGGCCACCAAAAGGAGTCAGACAATTAGAGGCACAAATATGTCAAAGCAGTTCAGAAAAAAAAATGAGTAAGGAAATCAGCAGTAGGTAAATTTTATCATATGCAGTGAAATCCCAAACCCTGAACTGGTGGCCACTGCCAGCTGGAAGAGTGTTGTACTAGTGACTTGCATCATATATGCAGTGGTGATGAATCTGGCCTGGAAATATGTGGTAGACCGTCAGCCTCTTACCCAAGCTCTGTGTGTCTCTATTACTCTCTATTTTCCCGCTTGCTTACCTTGCTTTCCTTGCCTTTTTTTTTTTTTTTTTTTTTTTGTGTGTGTGTGTGTTGTTGTTGTTCTTTCTTAGTGAATATGAGAGGAGTAATAAAGCTGTCTTTTCTTGCAACTTCAAAGTAGCCTTAAAAATCTTGTAAAAGTGACAGAAGAGTGAATGAAGAAGCTATTTTTGGTCTATTTTTTTCCCTGAAATTTAAGAACTTCACATTCTTAGAATCAAAACCAAATTTTAGCTTGCCCCAAATTACGCTTCTTAAACTGATACTCTTTCCTGTTTGAGTAGCACCATCACAAAATCTATTTCAAGATCACTTATTTAATCAGGAATAGTCTTGCTTTTATAGCTGTCCTTTACAATGGAGATCAAACTATCTTGAGTATCTTTTACAGCTGTGTCTCCTGATTAATTACAGTGTTAGCAGCATGACGATTCAAATGTATATGTTCTTAAAAAAAGCCCAAACTCTGCAAATATTAAGTGAAATACATGAACTTGTTAATGATCTTTCAGAAGCAAAAAAGAAACTGATATTCTGAAGTCAAGACCTCCAAAAATAACAATCCATTTCAGTGTTGCAGTTTCTGCATATAATCAACTAGAGACCGTTTAAACACAGAATATCTTTATGGAGTGTCTAACATACACTCTTGAAAGTGTCACAATTTGTCCATTCAAACCTGACGACGTCTTAGAATCCAGGTTTACTAACAGAATCATGTCTGCATATAATGAAGGAGACTCTATACATTTCTATCATCCTTTTTTTTCTGATTTTCTGATGGATTTAATTTCAAATAGTAAATGTAACAAAAAAAAAAAAAAACAAAAACAAATAAACACATTAACTTGGTTTATGGTATTGACATTATTTCATTTAGAAAGGAAGTCTTCAGTATAGAGCTATTTCATGCAATGAAAAAGTACCTTGAGGGGTATTATCCTTTTGCACTGCAGGGTAAAACATTCAAGGCATACTTTCTTTTTATGCAGGGGAAGTTGGTACAGTAATCCTAAACATTCAAAGTACTTTCATTTTCTTAAGCACTTGCACAGTCTTCATAAATATAGTACTTGACCTCTCCTAGTCTGTAGTGTATAAATGATATCAATTTATTTAGGCAGGGAAGGACTATTGCTCATTTATAATGATAGGGAAATTCAGGCTCAAAGAGATGGACAGCCTTTGTTCAGGTTGTTGAAGAGATCTGTGACAGAGCAGGGAAATGAAATGACTTCAGATCCAAGATTATGACATAGATGTACTTACTCTCTAAATTCACTGGTTTTGTTTCTGGGTTTGGGCTTTATATGCACTCCTACTGCATATCTCTTACATAAAGAAAGCAATTTACAGAAGAAGACACCAAACACAAAAATTATTATAGATATTAAATTATTTTTATGAAAGAATATTTTAACAATGGAGAAAATGTTACCTACCTTCTTACTGCTGTAAAATAACTGAATTTTTATCAGGCATAGGAATAAAGCGAAAAAAAAACAAATAAACAAAAAAACACACACACAAAAAACCTGAAAAGATACTGAAACCCTTAGCCCATTAAAGTGAAAACTACAAAAACTACAAAACTATAAGAAGTTCTGATGAAGAACATGCAAGTCATTGCTGCTGACAAATGCAGAATCAGTAACATTTAAAAAGTAACCTATAGTGATTTCTTCTTATAGCTACAAGGTAAAACATCATTTCCTAAGCAACTCAGAGCTAGAGCATCCATTGCTATCAAACAGAAAGCAGTTACAATTTCTTCAATATTGTATTTTTAGGAAAATATTGCCAGCTGTGCTGTGAAAGTAATGAATAGTGCCTTGCTAAAAAACATAAAAGTATCAGCTCACTGAAACCATTGCTCCTTCATGCCTGAGATTATTCCTATTTGAATGAAAAAGGAAGAATAGAAGGTCCTGATTTCAGACCCTGTTTTAAGTCTTATGTTTGCAAGAGTGTTTAGTTTTAAACACTGAAAATTCAGCTCATCTAAATTAAATAGGATTCTCTATTCAGGCGGTCAGATCAGTCTGTTAAAAATGGCTTTAAACCTTTTAGCTCGTCAGTGCAGATCCACCTAATTCTGTCCAAGAATCCTCCTTTTTTTTTTTTTTTTTTTTTTTGTCTGCTATAGGTGGTTTGGTGGTTTTCACAAGGATCCATATAGTCTATACCCCCCTTTTTGATAGTGGCATATTACAATGTCAGTTCTCCATATGATTTCCACTTTCAACATGGTCTGTGTGCTCTAACAAATATTCAAATTCATAACATTACCCTGCAAACACTTTTGCAGTAACCCAGTTCTGTCTCCTGTAAGTTGCAAGAAAGGTGAACGAAACATCAGCTCCATTGTCAGTTTGGCACAGCAGCAGACATCTCTTTGGGATCACAAAAGAATGCTGAAGCTCTCAAAAGGTGCAGCTCCATTGCCATGGCTAAGGGGGAGGATGCTGACATGGCAGGTAGACATGACAAAGAGAAACCTGAGAGAGTCTAATGTGCCTTGGGAGAAAAACTGCCAGCCAAAAGCATGCCTGATCTGGTTTGTGATGTGTTGAGAGCAGCCGCTTCATTTAATATGCATGCTTTCTTCCCCATCCACTGCTGTCATGCTTATTACTGTCCATGCAAAGCCACTTGGAGATGAATCAATGGAAGTGGCAGAGTTTTTGGGGTCCAGTCCTGCTCTGCGGTTTTGAGGGAGGAAGAGCCAGTCTGTTACCATTTATGTTCTAAATGGGATTCTCTATTTACAGCCTACTGTGATTGTCCTCACTAGCAATGGCATGCGGTACAGACTAAAAAGATGTGCCAACAAGTTTTCATAGAAGATTTTTAATGAAAAGGAAAAAAAAAAAAAAACAAAAATGCAATTTAAAATGATATGATCACGTGTCTAGTCAGTTGCTTCTTAACTGGAGTGCAGATCACTACATGGCAAGGCAAAAGGATTCCAAATTCTACAGGAATTTCCCCCAAAGAGCTACCATGTTCTTCTGCATAATGCAGACATTTTCCTTTTAATGTCACTGGTCTTTAAAATAATGCAGTAACCCACACATCATCAAAGAGCAGCACCAGACACCCTCAGAACTTGGCTTGGCAAAATGTTCAAACAGAGGAAATACGACAGGTAAAAAAATAAATTCACCTGAAAAATTATTGCTGTCTCCTAAACTCATTACAACCCCACTCATTACAAGTATAGACATTACACTAACATCTTACGTGCTTGAAGTTATGTTCATGCTTAATTTAACATGAGATTATGCAAATGATTCACTTCTGTATGAACAAAGCCTCTGCTGCTTTTGATGCAGGATGGGCAGGGACTGGTGCGTCCCCAAGCTCACAGCACAGTTTCCCTTTGTCCTTTCCCACATGTACTGTTTGCACAATTCGTTCCTTACATGGCCCTCACAGTCCATCAGCCGTCCCTCTTCCCACAACAGATACCCGTCAGAGGACAGATCATCGTGAATAGAAAATAGCCATTGTGGTCTTTTTTTTTTTTTTTTTCTTAGATGGATTTTTGGCAAATGAGCAGGCACTCTGGAGCATACATAGAGTTATGAAGTGCAACTGCCAAGTCACAAGGCATTTTCATTTTCCCAATCAGCTCCTCTCAGCCCACTTTGATACAGAGGTTCAGGGCAGCTGCCTCATGATGTCTGTGTCCTCTGGAGCCATGTCACTTACGCTGTCATCTTTGCTGTGTTGTAGCTGATAGGTTTTGCTTGTGTTTCCAGCATCCTCCTCCTATTTTGGAAAATGGTTTTTCATCTTGGTATCAGAGTGACCAATGTATTTCTGGTGCTTCAAGTCTGTATACTGTTCTAGCAAGAGGGAGGGGAAGGAACACCAGGCTGAGGTTTAATGAGAATTCATTACCCTTTGTAAACCAAGCACAATGTTTCATATGAACAGACGTAATGAATATCATGGTCAGGGGCAGACAGGAGCCAGGAGTGGTGCAGGCATTGTATAAGCTCCACACACATTGATGTCATAGTCAGATTCTCATCCCCACTGTTGACTTCATATTCATTTTTCTTTTTAATACAACCTGCCAGTCATGCTCTATTGGACATTGCTTTTGCAGTGTGCAGAATGATCTCTGAGGACTTGGATGGTATCTGTAAGATATCTCAGAAACCGGGCATTAGACCTTCCCATCTGGAAGTGCTGGATGTATGCTTTAAAGTCCTCTGATGTCTTGAGGAGTTCCAGGTTCACCATAACCCAGTTCTCCTTTCCAAACCTTGCTTTAAAGTGGACAGAGCATAAGAAACTCTCTCTTTTTTTTTTTTTTTTTTTTTTTTTTTTTTCTTTTTCTGAACATGGTTATGAGTTTATTTCAGGGCTTTGTAATCAACTAGCTTGTTTCACAGAACACTGCATATGGCATGCAGCAAGTGATTGCAAAACGAATAATAAATTAACTTGTAAAAAATGTGAAGCTTTGGCTCGTGACAGATTTCCAAAGGAAAGTGTTGGAAGTAAGATATTATTTTGATTTCTAACACCTGTGAGAGAAGAACGATGCATTTCTCCACCATGCTCCTAACCTGATGCCACAGTTATATTTTGCTCACATTGCAAACATGCTTACCTAGAGTTTAGGGTTTAACTTCTGATTAATCTTTCAGATGCCAATGCAATAACAACAATTTTAGGATGGGTGGTTGTACCTACTACAGCTATTCTGTGCTGCTGCTTCAGCAGACTTTTAATTTTCATATTGTGTTTCAGTTTATCATGTCCGTACAAGAAACATTCTTCATGGTTGTCTTAAAATCCTATGAGAATGCATGTACATCCTTTACAAATACATGTGTGTCCATTCAAATAGGAAAGAGTTTCTGACAGTCTGCAATAAGTCTGGAACCTTTATTTCTGACTGGAATGTTAAAGTTTGTGCAAGAGTACTCTGAGATTTCCTCATTTCCCTACTCCTTTTCATCCAATCAGCTTGTGGAAAACATCACATAACTACTACATATAACATCTGAATCTAGGACTCCCATGATGCTGCATAGACAGTGAAGTAGTGGACTAATCTCTCTGCGAGAATACAGTAGATTTTCGTTTGTAATATATTAAAATATGCTTTTTGTTTTAATATATATTTGTTGTCTCATATTCAAACTATTCCCAGAAAATAGAGCAGAATGTTGTAAATTCTCTTCTGATTTATGGAGCTTTAAATAATTTTCTTCTGCGTAACTTACCCTGTTGGTTCCATGGTCAAAACATGTTAAACACTTGCTCTGTTAAACTCACTGAACTCAGAAGAAGAATCCAAAAATTTAAAAGAGACTAAAATAATAATTAAATTTAAAACAAAGTGAGTCCTTCTCTTTGTCTTAGAAATGATTTGTTAAATCAGAATGCATAACTTAAAAACATGTACTTTTTGGTATATTCTCATTTAATTTTTTAAACTCTGAATTGTAATTACTATAAATTAAAATCTTTTTTGCACACATGCATTTAACTAATTGTGACAAAGCCTTCAGAATCATTCTGTGGTGAATGTGAAGACACCAGGGGAGTCAGAAAACATGTAGAGCATTGCTCTCTTATGGAGGTGGCTTCCCTGTTGAGGTCTCCACCTGAAAAGCAGACCTGATTCCCTTCTTCCTGTCACAAGAGCTGCATCTACCCATGTTGGATGCCTACAGTGCACAATATGAACACCGTATTTGACTCACCTCCTTCATTTATGTACATTTTCCTAGTTCAGTCAAAGCTTTTGTGAGTGCTGTGAGATTACACAGGCTCAAAGAGAGACCGTGACAGGTTCATGGAGACTCCATGAAACTAAATACAGTTGCTGTCTGAAGGTGTTTCTGAGAAGCAAATCGCAGCAGGCTGGGAATGTCTATCTATCTCTTCAGAGAGAACATCTCTGTGTGCTGCTGTTTTCTTTTGCTTTTTGCTAAACTTCTGTTTTTGCCTGCCAAGGGGGACAGGATGCCAGGGCAGAAGAACCCAGCACTGCCACTGTGTCTTTATAAATGCAGGGCACACAGACCTGCTTTTTAGGCATCATTTAGGAAATATAATTTGCAGTCTTCGTGGCCACAGGGACAGTAATCTGAAGATATTTTGGCCTCTCCTTGAAACAAAGTCATCAGAGATACTAGGACCACTATCAGATAAACTTCACCATGTAATCTCTAATAGATGAGACATGACTTTTGTGGGAGAGACAGAAATGGCATCCACAGTCTTTGAAATTGCATTAAATACATTATTGCTGTAAAGACAGTTAGGTTTGGTATTTCCTTAAGTTAAATGCATATTTCTAGGCCCCAAAGAAGTGCATATAACTCCTGATAGCTATCATTTATTTCTGTGAAAGAGTTTGGTGGTGTTACTCTAGTCCTTGGGGGACATATGTTTACGTCATCACCTTCCCCTTATGTCTGTGATCATATGTCACGGTTTTGGGAGATGTCGGATTGGCCGAATAGGCAGCAAATGTTGTGCCAGGGTGTGCTCATGAACTGGGAACCAGTGGAGTTATAGGTCCTTACCCATGGTTATAGTGAGAGCCTTTCTCCCCAAGGGTCTCTGTCACTATCACTAATCGTAAACAGTGGCACAGTCAGGTAAACTCAGCCCAAGGTAAGGATCCAGGCTATTCTGGGTGTCTACTTGGGCTTTTATGGTTCTACTTGAATTTTTGAATTTGAATATTGCTGACTTGTGCATTATAGTTTTCATCTGCAAAATAGAGGTAGAATTATGTTACCTTGCCTGCTCCAGAGGAGATGGTGAAATAATGTTTTCCTTCCTTTTTGTACTAAATTTTCTATTGCCAGGATTGTGCTTGTTATTTTAATTACCGTATTTAATTAATTCAGAGACTTTCCTGTCCATGTACAGACCTTCCCCCCCCCCCAAAAAAAAACAACAACAAAAAAACAACAAATCTATTTATTTTCTCATCTTAAATTCTGTTTAAAAATGCCATTCATGTTTGTTAACCATTGATTGCTTATCTTGGAAAACAAGCTTCAAAGACATCCAAAACAAATGTTTTTGTGCAACTCTTTAGACAGGGGATACAAAGTGAGTGACTTGTAGCCTTTAATTAATATACAAAAAATCACTATTTATTGAATTACAAATGTAATTGGCAGTGCAGTCAGAATTCCAGAAATAACTGGAGATTTAAATTCCTACAGAAATATGTTACTAAGTTGTCCTGCCTCAAATCAGCAGGAAGAATGCTTTTGTTTATACAGCCTTTACAGTGATTCATCGACATATTTCTAAATAAAGCTGATCTGGGTCTCTGCTGAGAGGAAAGGTTCTCTTCAGACCTTGTCAAAAGCTGAACCATGTCTATCTCAGTACAGATGCACAGAAGGCAAATCACAGCCTCCTGAAGCAAGCAGAGAAGAACTAGTGCTGTTCGTTTCACTGGAGTGTGAATAGATACGAGGGTGAGCGTACAACAGAGAATACTAGCCTTGCTCTAAGAGGGCTTCACACCGTGTTTGTGGGATTGTGGCAGTGTACAACTGAGCCAGGCAAACAAAAGTCAGAAGTGAGCCTCATTTGGGTTGTACTGAACGTGAGGTTCTTTGATTTGTTTTTCAACCTAAAGGAATTTTGAAAGGGTTTTGTATGAAATTCAGCAGAATTGGAGCAGTGCATTCCTGTCTGGAACACCTCTAGCAGGAACTAAGGAAACAAAGGAGTTGGCTTAAGGAACTGGTGGAGATGGGCTTGAAGGCAATGCTGTCCTCACATCTGATACGCAGGGCACATGGAGGTTTGGTCCCACCTCTGCCTCATGGGATTTGAACTTAGAACCTCTGCACGAGTAAGGTGATGGGTGTCACAGGCAAACTCTTCTCTAGGTCATGCTGTTTGAGAAATGAGTTCCTTAGTTAGCAAAACTCAGCTGTCTCACCACCCTTTTTGAGTCCTTAATACCTCACTAAAGGACAGCCTCAGCATCAACTGTTCTGACCTGCTGATCTGCTCCTCTGGTGCTGCTTTGCTTACTAATGGCTGTAATTGCACATGCCCTGATCTTTAGACTGGCCTATGCTTTATTCTGATTAGTTTTTCCCTAAATAGTTCTGCTCCCCTTCTACTTGGTTCAATTATTGTCCTCTTTTGCTTTTGTCAGTCCGCCAAAACAAGGGGATGACATCCTGTGAACAGCAGATCACGAAGTCACAACAGAAATTACACGGACTGGGATTTGCTATCATAAAGTACTTCACCCATGTGCATCCACGCGCAGCCAGAGGACTTTTACTATTTTTGTTTCTGCTATTTCTTCTGGAAAATACTGAACTTACATTTGGGTTTTTCAGTTATTCCTAGTGCTGTCTTTGAGAAACTGCTTGTTCATCTCAATGTTCAAGTAGTGGGTGCTCTCCTCCTTCTGCCTGCCTGCAGGTTGTGCTGCATGCACTCCTACATTGTGCCAGCAGAGTTGTGTCAGCAGGAGTGCACCAGTGTATAACAAAAGAGAAAGAGCAGTGGGGATGTGGTGAGAAGTCTTAAGATTTCTGAAGACATTTTGAACATACACTGGAGAAGTTTGAAACAGTGTTTTACTGCCCTGTGAGGGTGCTGCAACACAGTCCAAGATTCAGTGCAAAGAGGCACCAATGGTGTCCGTTGGTCAATAAGTGTAATAAATTTGAAACCAGGTTATGCCTAGGTATCCATAGAATTTAGTAGTGGCACAGGCAGGAATTTGTGCAGGGATACAAGAAAGCAGCCTATAGAAATATTTCTGATGACAAAGGCAAAAAGTCCAAATCAACTAAATAAGCTCCTTAAGCCATTTCCTGTTATTTGCAAAAGTCGTATGACATCAGGTTGAAAATTAAGCACCTGCCAGGAAGTGCCAGTAATAAGATTTTCAGGCCAACCTCAATGCCTCTGAATTATGATTCAGTTCTGCAACTATGCTGGTCTCTGTCTCATTTACAGTGCAGACTGCAGACCAATATTGTATTTGACTTATGTGTATAACAGAGGATTTGTTTTTGCAAATTAAGTGTTCATCTGACACAGATTAAATAAAAATCATACAATCCTACAGATGTAATAGTGTCTTAGAAAGATTTTGCCTGCAGTTTATTACAATGTCTCCTGCTGAAGAGATGGTTTATTGCCTGTCCCAGTCTAGTAGCTTTTCCTTGTGTTGCACAAAGGATCCAGTTCAGCAAACATGTTAACCACAGGCATAAGTTATTTTACTGATTTGGGGCCTTGGCAGACAATGCCCACCACAGTATTTTTTCTGTTAAAAATATCTTCTGCTGATTATTTTGATTCAGAGAGGCCTGAGTTTCACATTAAATAGAAGACATCTATAAATTTTAATTAAATCTCTTTCCATACACCATTGTCAATGTTAATTTTTAATATCTTTTCAGAGCTCTTTTTCCATTGCATTTAAACTGCACATTTTTAAGGCAAAGTACACCATCCTAAATATTCCCTTGACAATTGCAGCTAGCTGCTCTCAGAGAGATCAGAAGAAATATCCAGCACTGTGCTTGGATGTATGTATGTGCTGACCTACCAATGATGTGCAAGGAGCATTGCAGCAGGCGTTGCTTAAACCCCCAGCTACAAACCAATGGAGACAGATACTTGTACCAACAACTGTTAAGATATCCAATTATCCAAGATTATGTCTGCTACCAAACAGGTGAAAAGTTTTATCATGGTGTCATATCTAATAGAAACCAAAATAGATTAAATGTCAGGATCTGCAAGTGATTAAAATTTATCACATTGTTTCCATTAAACTCTTACAGGTGTCTACTTGATGCTTCATCAGGAATGTTAACATTGAAGATTTTAGTACCATTCCTCACTGTCTGCATCTTATTTCATGGTATTTAATAAGATTCAGATCATCAAGGCAAGATGGCAGAGATGAATTTGAGCATTGTGCTCAGCTGTGCCAGACACTGCAAGCAGACGAAGCTGGTTTGCACCACCAGCTGCAGAAGGGTTTTCTATTTTTCCAGAACAGTCATGGCAAAAGCAATAGAGTCATACCAAAGGTGGATCTGTCTCAGGTTTTCTTCCTGACAGAGCTTAAACCAGATGCCTGGAGAAGAGTATGAGAGTAGTCTACACACATATGGCACTTCTACTTAATATTTCCCCAACTTCCAGATTTCTGCATCAAATGCAGTTTCTATGTATTTACAAATCCTTAACTGTGGCTTTCTGTTCTGTGTGTTTGCTGTCTGCCCTTTGGTTCATGTAAAACTTTAGTATCCACAACATTCTGCAGAAAGCATGCACACAGCATGATGAAACATGTCCTTTGGTTTGTCCAGAACTTGGATCCTACAAGGTTCATTGAATGCCTGATATTTTCTATACTGGTAGAGGAAGCATGTCATAATGTGATTTTGTAGACTTCACTTTCAGACATCTTTTCCAGACAGAAGAGTCCCAGCTGACTGGAATGCAAAGTGTTCCTTCTTTTGATCGTCCTTGCTGCGCTGTTCTGGTCAGGGGTGGCCATGTGTGACCCTAAGCCCTATCATCTGTGGATGCACTGTTGGCTGTGGAAATTGGCATCCCTAGCCTTTGCAAAACTACCACGACCTGTTTGGTTCTAGGCTGCAGGAGAGATCCCTTGCTTTCATTCACAAAACACTGCATTTATCAGCTGTGCTGGTAGGTCTCCAGTACCTCAGCTATCTTTACCATAGCTACAGGGTTCAGCTCCAGTGCTGGAAGGAAAAAATTAAACCATATATGCTTAATCTTTATAGGTCACTTATGTGGGCATAAATTATGCAGAGCTGGAATTTGTCTAGGACAGCTGTCTTTAGCAGAGCTTGTCTCACAACAACTGTAAAAAAAATACCGTAATCTTTATCGGCCTTGAAGACTCAAAAATCTACGTCTTTTCTAACTAATGTACCAGAGTAGTGCATCGTAGGACCAAACTGAGACACACTGAACTTGGCCTGGTGAGTCACCAACACCCAGGAATAGTTTGAGAACTCCAAACGAAATGTTGACTGTGCTTGACCCCGTGTAGTTTGTACTAGATGAAATCCTGGTTTTGTGTGGCTAGAACAGATGAGTAACATTCTTCATTAGTTTACTGGCGCCTCCATGAATTTGGAATTGTGCCCAGATGTATCAAGTCCCTAGAACTATTTGTTCAAATTGGCAAAGGTTTTGTCTTTTTTAACCATTAATCACTAAATTGTGAAAAATAAAGAGTGGGAGAAAGAGCGAGACCAGCATATAGCCACAGACATAATAAATATTTTACCAAGAATATTAGATGAAGTCACATGTATCATTTGATAGTTATTTATCTTTAATGCACACCAACTAAGAGAGCATTAAAGAATATTTGGTGGCAATATTTGTCTACCATCAGGAAAACATTTAATAGAACTACTACAAGAGTCTAGATACTACATTAGTAATAATAATGACAGTGCTAATGCAGTACCTGAAAGAACTCTCAGTCAGACAATGGTTTTAAATGCCTGGATGGAAAAGATAACAAATTTGCCACATCAGAAAACCTTTGAAAGCCAATTAAAATATTTCTCTTTTTCAAATAGTTTCAAATTTGGCAGTTAATTTTGTAAATGTTCCTTAACTCAAACAAAAAATGTTTTCCAAAAACAAAACAAAACATTATTCTTTTGCTCTTTGGTTGCGTAAGACAAAACCAAAACATCAATTTTATTGCTGAAATCTGCTTGAATTTATCTTGTGACTAATTGGACTTTGATTAAAGTACAATAAAGTATTAAGTGTCTGTCGGCTGAGTCCACTGGTTGCTTCTTCTTCTCAAAAGATGATTTTTAAGCCTATATGATCCCATATTTCAGGGTTCTTTAGTCTGAGGAACTACTAATACTGTAAATACTTGCAGCAGCTCTTACAATTTGTAGTTGTTTGCAATGTGTGGCAATCTGTGGTTATGCACAGAAGAAAACCACCACATAATGTACCACATTGCTGTGATATCTTTATAAAAAATACCATGATTTGATTAGCTCATAGAAATCTGAACTCTTGGGATGGGAGCAGGGAATTCCATGTCCCCAAGACAGTTTGTGAAGTATTCAAAATGTTTATTTCTCTGAGCACCTGCCATAACATCTTGTGACTAAGTCCCTAATTTATCATGGATGGCAACTTATATTGTGCTTGTAATTACCATGAGCTGAAGTGTGTTTGCTCTTGTTTCCTACCATTTGAGTAAGCATCGAAGTGAGTATAAAAGAAAAAGGATATAAATATAATTGACATACTATGTCTGCTAATACAAATAAATATTTATCTTTTCCACCCCTCCCCTGCCCTCAATGACATAAAACTGAAGTGCTCCTAATGGAGGAGCTGGCGTCAGGGTCAATACAGATTTGAAGGTAAAGCTTGTGCTTTATTTTATCATTTTATATATTTTTTAAACATTATGGTTTGTTTTCCTGACTTTCTCATGGGTCTGCTGTTGTGCCCGTAGGAAAACTGTACGACCTATTCCAATGCAGTTGTCTCCACCTCTGTCTACTATTAATTTCCATCTTTGTTGGGTTTTCAGATGTGCTGCTGTCCTAAAAGCTCAGCCATGCAGAAAAACAAACAAACAAAAAAACAACAAAAAACACACAAAACCAACCAACCAACCAAAAAAACCCAAAACTCTGGCCCCAGACTTGCAGCTGTGAAAGTGTGAATTTATCCTGTAACATTGAAAGAACAAATCGAACATTTATATGTGCAATCACAATCTTTCTTACTTTGTTTCTTTTCCAGTGGGGAGAGAAAAAAAAAAAAAAAACTGAATGCAAAATAGGCACTGGAAGACTTTCTACACTACTGAGGTCATATTCTGAAAAATAACACAGAAAAGATGGCAAGATATGGCCTCATGTCTATGTAACAGAAGTTTTTATGGAATTTTGTTGAGTTTACAAGGCATATTTGTCCACCTGCCAGCTCAGCAGACTTCTGACGTTCTTGAAATCCAAGCTGAATTCTCCTTGACTTCCTCACTATCACCATAAATTTCCAGCAGCCAAACCATGTCTTGTTTTGCATTTATGCAAGCACACATTCTTCAAATTCTGTTTCTAGTTAATCTTTTTCACTCTCTTTCTTCCAGAGGCTGTCTGGAGAGACAGTGGATTATAGGCTTGCATTTGGTATGTATTGATTCATGATACAGAACAGAAAATTGTTAAGCCATGATGGAGAACAGAAAAACATGTTGATACATGATGCAAAGCAGAATCTAACTCATTCTTTCTTAACAGATGTGGCTTTGCAGCACTTACAAAGGGTAGAAATTAGTATAAGTATCTACTTCAGGATAAAGAAAAATACCATGACTAAATATAAGCAGAAATATATTCATTTTACAGAATAGCTTTCTAACTCTTGTTACATGCTGGAGGTGACACCAAGTGTATCTTAGAGTGTAAGGTAGGATGGTGCAGTGGTTAATGTAGCACTCAAGAGGGTTCAAGGCTCTCCTTTGCTTTAATTTCACTTTAAGCAAGTCACTTAACTTCTTTATGATTCATTTCCCTGCTTCTCAGAAATGTTATGAAAATAAAAACAAGCAATATTTTGAGTAAACACATCTAAAGTGGCCTGCAATAACTAGGGCTGCTAATCTTCTTATACGGCTATATAATGGCAAATAATCTTTATTCTTTTTAGTTTCCCAGAAGAACCTACTAAAAGCATGATGATGATCATGTACAAATTGCTAAACTCATTAATACAGTGTCATGAAGTTTTTTGTCCTGGAAGTTATTTTCTTCCAGTTAGCAGTGTTTTCTTCCTGTGTGGCTGTTTTGATTTTTTTCTAAACCTGCAGATGTTGCTTCTAAGAAAACACAGATAATTTTGAGGCCATGTGTACAGTCGTTCACTTGGTCGTTCATTTAAAATGTGTTCCTAACAGCAAAGGAGATTGCACAGTATCTCAAGTGATGTGCTTCCTGAAACTTCTTGTTTCTGAAAATACCTCAGAAGTGAAAAATTAATGCTGTTCAGTGTTGGTGGAAGTTGCATGATTGTTTCAGATGACCTGTTGCACAGCAATAAGGCAGAGAGTTAAAAGGAGACATCTGCTTGGATTTAAGAAATGCTGACTTGCACTAACCGTGCCATTAAGCCTTCTGCCAACATTGGCAGAAATTTTTGTAGCACATGTGAAGGTGGATCCTGCAGCTCCTCCTTGAGTGACAGGAGTTGTCCTTATTAGCAGCAACTGAGCAGTCTTGTCAGAAAAATGGGTAGGGGATATGCCTACATCCTTTCAAGCACCTTGCTAGCTATCCCCTGCACTTTGCACTCCCTGTGTTTCAGCACAATGATTTTGGCACAGACCTAGTCCTCTTCAGCCAGAAATCTGAAGTCTCTTGATGCAACCATCACTTTTGTAGACTTACAAAAGAAAGTAACTTGTAAAAGTAATTTATTGAAAGTCTGTGGTGAAGCATAAAGAATGGTGTAGTGCCTGTGGCATATGCTGAGACATCATTGTGCAACATTAAATACAATCTTCCTTTTCCCCTAATTTGCAGTCTGACTTTTCTGCTGGTTCATAGATAGACCTCAGACCTTCCAGGAATTAGGGAAAAAAATAAATAATAACATTTCACACAATTTGAACACTTGCATACATTTCTCAGATAGGATTGCCACCACCACAGCCTTGCTGCTACAGAGATTTCAGTAAATGGCCCATACTAACCCACATCCATGTATTATCTGCAAGATGCCTTTGGAGGCTGTAAGGTGGTAGGGATGTTTCAGGGCCACCAGAAATGAAGCTTTAGGCCTTCATCAGCACATGCTCCAGAAACTTTTCAGCAGCAGGATGAGAGCTGCAAGGCTGTTGGTAGCTCAGCTCACAGTGAGTGCAAAGGCTTCAGTTTGCATCTAGTGCTACTTGCTGCTGACTGAAGCTTCACATCCTCGCCATCAACTATTCAGCTGTTGTTTCCCAGAGCTGTTTCCCAAGCAATGCTGTCATGTTGACTAATACTATGTCTCTGGCACTCTCCATGGAGTCTGTATGTTTCATTTGCTTCTTGGCTTACACTGTCTTATACATGAACAAATTCTTTCAGACAGCAACCATCTCTTGCTCTCTGGGCAATATCTAACCCTGCAGTGTGTTGCTCCATGGCTGAATTTCCTGGGCACTGTGGTAGGGTGAAAAACAACTCATCCATTTCTCAATTATTCCTGTCAGAGATAAACCCTGAGTTCATCAGGGAGGAGAGCCTAGAGAGATCATTGTTCTGCAAGTGTACTAAGTTGTCTACTTTCACCTGCTTTCACCTACTGAACATTTCCTATGTCTATTTTATCACCTGCCTGCCTTGGCTTGGCTTCTAAGCCTCATTCTGAGACATCCAGAATCTGATAGGTTTCTGTTCCTTGACGCTTTCACAGAATATCCTAGACTGGAAGGAATTCCTGGACATCATCTAGACCAACCCTCTGTTGAAAACAGGACCTTAGGTTTGGCCCTGTCAAGCCAAATCTGGAGCAGTGATTCCACCACTTCTTTGAGCAACCTTTTTTAATGTGCAGTTGTTCTCATAGTGAATATATATATATATTATCTAGATGGCATTTTTCCTGTAGTAACTTGTTCCCATTTCATCTTGCCTTGTTGTGCATCCATGTGAAGTGCATACTTCTCCGTACCTCTTTCTACCTCTCTAAAATTACCTCTTAGAATCATAGAGTCACAGAATCATCTAGGTTGGAAAATATCTTCAAGATCATCAAGAACAGCCCTCAACCTGACCTACTGAGTCCCATCACTAAAACATGTCCCTTAGCGCCCATTTCTCTAAGTGTCCTTAGGTGTTAGAAGACTGTGATTATATTCCCCATGGACTTTCTCTAGGATTGAAAGCCCTACTCCTTCAATCTTTCCTTTTGCATCAAGTTTTCCAGCATTCTAATTATCAGTGATTGTTAGCTACCAGGTTGTCTCAGATTTTTCAATGTCTCTTTCGAGAAGGGAGAAAGCAAAACTGGAAAGTATTCCAGGTGTGGCCTGATGAATGTCAAGTGAGAAGAATAATTGCATCCCTTGGCTTGCTGGATGTACTCTTCCTGATATAGCTTGGGACACAGTTTGCCTTTGCTGAGGTTGCAGACTGCAATCTTTGCCTACACTCAGATTGCAGTCTACCCAGACTCCCATAGCTTTTTCTACAGAGCTACTCCGCATGCAGCAACTCACCAGCTTGGGCTGCTGGTTGGGATTATTTCATCCCAGCTGTAAGACTTCACATTTGTCTTCATTAAACCTCAGGCATTTATCATTTTAACCTCATGTTAAACAACAATCACGTTGGCTCATTCTTCCAGCCTGTTAAAGTCTCTCTGTGTGGTGGCTCATGTCCTTCCAGCATATCTACCTCTGTTCTCAGTATGGTGTCATCCACAAACTTGGTGTGTGCACTTAATCCCATCATTCAGATCATTTATAACTGTGTTAAATAACATTGATTCCCGCATAAACCCCCAAGGAATGCCTTGGCTGTCAGTTCAGTTTTGAGCCATTAATTAGCCATCATGCTTTGAACTTGGAGTTTTAGCTGGGTTTCCACCCAACTTGTTTTGACCTACCCTTTGGATTTCAAGAGATCAATGCTGTCAATACAATTTATGGGCTGCAGAGTCTAGCAGAAAAAGCAGACGGAACTTCCATGTCAGGAAAAGAAACTGTGGAAAAACAATACATTTAGGTGGGACATTTTGAAGTGCTAAGGAAAAGGAACAAAATCTGAATCAATAAAATGGAGGAGTGATAAAAGTGGGAGTTAGGAGCAGCATATATATGTTGGTCCTGAAGGACAGAAGCTGGCAATTGGCAGAAAAAGTTTTGCAGGTGTGAAGAGCTGAGTGGCAGTAAGTGGCTAAGTTTCCTTTTTAACAGAGAGAGGGGCCTTTGAGAGGCGGCAAACACAGAAGAAAAGTGGTGAGCATAGGAGTATAAAAATGAAGGAAAAAAAGGGTGATAAGGCTAGGGAAAGGAAGGAAAGAAATGAACACTAAAGAAATAAACAAAGGGGCTCAGTGGGTGAAACTAAAAGTGGTAGGGCAGTACTGAGATTCACCAAATGAAGAGGATTGATGAAATTGTAAAAATAGTATTCCCAAGCTGTAAACTAATGGGGTAGTTTGAGTATTGAATTGCTTTACCACAGTGCAGCATTATCAGATAATTCATGAAGTTCAAAACTGTCATATAAACCCACATAACTCTTCTGAGTTGTTCTAAAAACAGTTAGAGATTTTCATGGTTTTTTGGTATGTCTGAAGATCTTTTTTGGCACCCACTGTTTCCATGTTCCAATGATAAATGGAGCAGCTTGCCAAGTAAATGCACCTATTTATTATCAACAACTCTTACAGAGTTCCCTATGTTTCCCATACTGTAATAAGAGCTAAAATTTTCAGCTGGAGCCCACAGTACTCTTAGTATAAAACAAAACAGGGTGTGATCATGGATTTTTGGCTTAATTGAGCTCCCACAGAAGTTATTGGAAGATTTGCCATTGACGTCAATGGGAAGAGAACTGGGCCCATGGTAGGAACTGCAGTAGTAACAACAATGCATTTGACTTATATAGCTCTCTCTGCTTGCCAGAGGCCTTTGGGCACCGCATGTAAATGAATACAAAACAATAAAAGAGATTAAAATATCTCTGATTCCTGCAGGATTAGAACAGACAAACAGTGAAAATCAAAGTATGCCTATATATGGGCCATTTCTTATGCAATGACTTTGACAGTGTCATCACACAGTTTATGGCAGGTCATCACGTACTTGATCTCCACAGAGCTGTTGTGGATTGATCCATGAAACCACTGCCTGCTTAGAATTTTCTTAGCATGCAAATAATCACAAAAATGGATATTGATAAAAGAGAATATTTTTAGGCTTGCAAATCAGCCAGAATCAGTCAAATTCTTGGCCCAAGCCATGTGTTGCTGAGTAGTGTCAGATGCTCACACATACACAAATTGACATTTACAAGGCATGCTGCACCGAGTGCCAAGTTCAGAAATAAATTGCCTCTTTTGATAGGTTCACCAGAGCCTCCTAAGTACACCAGAGCCTCCTAAGATTCATTTATTGTTTGCTACTGGAGGAACTGGAATGCTCCTGGACACAGAATGAAAATCCATTCAGTGCAGCGTAAGGGAAACTGTACAAACTGAAGTACAATAACTCTGAAGCTGCAGTTTCATAGGGTAACGTTTTCGATGTGCTGCATGTGGAGGGTTAGGTGCTTGGCTGTCATTAACGGCAATGTGGGCTGCATTAATTAACTCCATGTGTATTTGGCTGAAAACCTACTCCAATAAATACCAATGCCACTTACCTGGGGAGCATAGAGGAGGCTGGATCTGACCCCTGGGGCTTTGCTTGTAATGGATACAGCCCTGAAAGGGCTGCACAGAGGTGGTGCTGACTGCCGGTGGATCTTCCCAGTAACAATTTTTACTTTGGTGCTGAGGGAAGCTGAAGATCTTTATTTTGCCTCTTCCTTTATCCAGGGCTAATCTGAGCTTAACTTCTTCAAGTCCATGTGAGGGAAAGTCTGTACACATTTATAGTACAAGAAATAGGATATCTTCACCTGGTCAGATGATTCATTGATCAAAAAAACAGCATGCTGTCCCTTATACTGGTCAGACCAGTATAATTCATGGTATCTCAAAGGAAACGTAATTATTCCCCTATGCAATACTCTATACAATAATAACATATGACAAGTACTAGACACCACATTCATGAGCTTACTTCTTAGAGCCTGCAAAGCCTACCTAAACATCTTCATGAGGCTCTAAGAGTCAGCGTTTGCCAACTACAGATTTATTAGGCTTTGTTCTCTTCCCCAGACTGTCTTACCTCTTAGATGTATAGGCACTGACTTTGCTGACAGGACCAGATCTCAACAGCTTTGTCTTTTCGCAGATAGGTACAGTGCGGGTCTGGATATTTAAAAATTATGTCCTCTACCATTGGTGCTGTAATATTTATCAAGGGAGCTGAAGAAAAAGCTTTGCTACAGAGTGGTCTAGTTAGCTAAGATGGGGACTGTGGTGAGAAGCAGATAGAGCAGAGGCCTTTTTCATAGCAGTCATTCTGAAAAAGAGCTTGTGTGTCTCCATTTTGTCTGTGGTTTCAGACCAGAAGAAGTTCTTGAATTGTTGTGGTGCTGCCACTAACAGTAATCATGTTGCTGGGAAGATCTCCCATAAGTGAGAGAAGGTTTCTGTGGAGAAGTATGGTCTCTGCTAGACTGATGGGAAAAACTGGACAAGCTTTGGGGCACATAAGTCCCTTTTGGCTCAGAAGAATCTCAGCTAGGGTGCCTCACAGCTTGCCTGTTTATTCCAGTTTTATCAGTATGTCTAATAAAAACTATTGCTTCATCCTGAAAAACTTGCTGCAGTTACAGCCATAGTTCCTAGCAGCTTCAGTAATATTTCAGAATAATTTATTCAGTTTAAAACTGACCTCTGCAGCTTCAAACCCTACTATGAAGAAGCGTTGAGTGTGTGACTTGATTTGGGCTTCTGCAGTGACAGTGCTGACAATTGTGGCTGGCATGGTTGCTCAGATTTTGAGAAGTTTATGGATCTCAATACAGACCTGTCGCTAAATGTCTCAAGAATTTCTTGCAACCATAGTTAATGATAAGCAGATGCCATCTACCATAATCTGACACCTCTAGATATGGTGAGTGCTGAAGACCTGTAGGGAGGGTTGCTGTAATCACGTACCTGTGTGCTAGCTGCCACTATTGGAACAAAGTGTTCCTGAAATTAGTTATCAGTTACACTGTCACTGCTCATAATTACTCTCTGTGGTTGTTACCAGCCACAAAATGTGTTGACCCGACAGTCTGGAAGACTGAGCACTTTGCATCTATGCAGGCGTCTGTATTGCAAACACTGCCCGCTGCCTAGCAATAAAGTCAGGCGAATCTCTCAGTCTTTAGATAATGTGTATATTTTAAGGGACTATCAAGACAAATGGGAAATAAGCAATGGAATGACCTTGCCTTCTTCCCTCTATTATACTTGGTTTTAAAGGTAGGAGAAAACAAGTGCCTAGCAGGCACGGTTTCAGATGTGGCTACAGAAACTCCAAGAGCAGAGCCGGCAGACCTCACACAGACAAGGTATCCCCTCACACTCACAACCCTGCACTGTATTTAAATAATCCAGTTTTATACACTTCCACTCTTTCAGAATCACACTGTGGGAAAAAGAAGGGAGTATGTTGAGGGAGCATCTTTCCTACCCTTTTTCTTTCCTGCGAGAGGACTTTGGACATTTCAGAGACAGAGGCTAGTGGAAATTTGTTTAAAGTGCAAGGAAGCTTGGAGGAGAGATAGCTTGAGAGCAGCGTGTCGGGGACGATGGGAACAGCCTGAGGCTGGGAGATGTGAACTCCCACTCTTGCCTGTTGGTGCCTTAGTAACCGTAACCAAATAGTTCCCAGTCCATTTTTATTAGCAGGCTTTATGTGTTTAGGGATAAATGTTAAACTCTACAATTTGGTGTGAATGTCAGCTGTTGATGAAAAGCAGATCCCATCTGGGACAGAAAGGACATTGCATCCAGCCTGTGTTTGAGGTACATGAGTGGAGCTGTGTGGGAGAGATTCGACTAAGTTTATTGCTCAAGTTCTGCTTGGGCCGCTTCTTCTTTGTAACTTCAGCTGAAGTCATTCGAGCTACTTGGGTGCGTGGCTCCATTCTGCCCTAAGAAATACCTCTCTCAGCACAGTGACATTAATTCCTCCATTTCTATTTTCTCATATTAAAAATAAATGGGGGGGGGGGGGAGGGGGGGAGGGGGAGTGGAGGGTGGGGTGGGGTGGGTGGAAAGTCCAGCTTGTATTAGCAGAGCATTCTACTTGTGTTGGTGCTACTTGTCATCGGGGACTACACCAACACTCAGCTCCTGTGTGGGGGATGCCTGAAGGCATATGGTCGACATGCTTGTCCTGGGGTCAAACCTGCAAGGTCTTGTAAGCATTTTTAGGACATCTGTCCTTAAATTCAGGGACTGTCACTCAAGTGTCCTGGGTCAGGAGAGAGGTCTCCTGGCTCCTTCTGCATCCTCCAAGGAGAGAGAAAGAGACGACAGCTCTGTCTATTTCACAGCTTTATGTATGCTGTTGCTTTGAATTGTTCTCTGGAGGACCCTTTTCCTAAGGTACAGGGTATTTATTGTATTAGCAGTTCTGAACTGTTCATAACAAGCAAGCCCTGTTTTCCTCAATGTCTGTAAGAATTCACACGGTGGACACTGGGGACATTCAGCACTGTATCAAGTGTCAGCGCAGAGCTTTAACTCAATGCTGCAGGCCTGAGAGCTGCTTTTATCTCCATGGAGCCATGAAAAACAGAGAGGAGAGGATTACTGGCTTTCTTATGTCAGGTTTTGTCTTTCTTACTTTCAATTTTCACCCTGTTTTACTATTTATGCTTGCTAACTCTTCCTTGCCCTTGAAGGTTACTGGGCTTGATGTTCCAGACCTGGTGCAATGACAGCTTTGAGCAAT
Source organism: Oxyura jamaicensis (assembly GCF_011077185.1). Taxonomy (NCBI): domain Eukaryota; kingdom Metazoa; phylum Chordata; class Aves; order Anseriformes; family Anatidae; genus Oxyura; species Oxyura jamaicensis. The sequence continues at coordinate 107,331,016 of NC_048893.1, read as the reverse complement.
CCTGTACAGCAAAGTGGAGCACAGTGCAAAGATCAGAGTTCATCTTGAGCCACTGTGGTGCTGGGTGGCCCAATGGAGATGGAATAACTCAATGCCCAGAGCTGAGTAGCTGAGCTCCCTGGCCCTGAAGTCAGCAGGGGCAGGAGGCTGCACATGTTGCTGGCTTGGCTGCTGGTAGCTTAAGGATCTGCTGTGCTGGCTACCATGGAACAGTGCAGATGGGCCCTTCGACCCTCTTTGTACACACTCTTTTACCCAGTCTTTCCTGGACAGAACTCCAGCAGTCCTTCCTTGCCCTTGCTCCAACATCATCCTCGATCTCCTTGCTCTCTTTGCCTTACAGGCTAAAGAAAAAAAATATCTTATGGTCTTGGCAGTCAGAGTGGATTATAAGTGATGTGAGGATGGTGTCTCACTAATACTGTAAAGTTGAGATCTGTCAGATCTTTGAATTTTATTGGGCAAAACCATATTCTTCTGTAAGCAGTTACTGCTGGTCACTAGAGACTGATGTAAGGGCAGCTGTCTGTTGACCAAAAAGGGCTGGTTTGGTGTTTCATAAACTTTAACTCTGACACTAAAAAAGAAGAAAAGTAACAATGATCCACAGTTATGTGTAATCTTCAAAATGGCATGAGTGCTGAGCCAAATTTACAAATTTTACTGCTAGATCCATCTTTTGAGTGACTGACTTTAAATACAACTCAATACAGCAAGACTGGGACTTGCAAATGGAGACCACGTTAACAATTACATGCAAAAACAGAAACTGAAATGAGAGTTAGTTTATCTATTACCTTAAATAATGAAACGTCTAATGTCTTGAGTGAGCCACATATTATTCTGCTGAAAAAAAGGAAAATATCTCCCCATGCTGTAATAATTTACAAGTTAATTCTTCTCAGGTGCATAGTTAAATGTTCTGCACAAGCCACAAGATGTCAGTCTGGCTACATGAAAATTCTGCCACAGCACTGCACAATGATTTGTATGGTATGATTCTTAACTATAACATCTCCGGTAACATAATCTCTTAATTTACCTGAGCAATTTGTCCTGCATGTTTTCCATATGCACATTTATGTACATAGCCATAAACCTCCTTTCTTTTTGCAATGACTCTTTCAGAGAGGGCAATATATTGAAGATAAAAACTGGTGTCAGGGAATGTAATTTACCTCTTTTTATTTATTTATTTATTTATTTTTAAATATTGGTGTGTCCTTGATCTTTACTTTTGGCTACTGTTTAGCTGTACTAACAGTTGCAAGGACACATACTGGCAGCAGGGATTAGATGTACTATTACGTACCTTTTGCTTGAAGCAGCCAGTGCAATAAAAACATTATGTATTAGACAAGTCATGGGTCACTTTCTCTTCCCATTTCCCTATTTGATCCCTATGCTAGCGTATAAATTTTCCAGAGACCTTTGCTCTAACAATTAAATGTATATTTTTTGTTGCCATTGATACCTGGGGACCTGCAAGTGTTCAGGCCAGGGTTCCTGACCCCAGCCATTGTGGGACTGGATCCCAGTTTTTCAATCCTTCTTGATGATTTTCTTGATGTGATGTTTTTTTCTGTGTCAGATATGCCTCTAGGTCAACCCATGCCTCTTAATAGATTCCTGGAACTAGTATTAGGCACTGTGATTTGAACAGACACCAGAAGAAGCGTTTGGCTCTTAAGATAAAGCTGACCCAGTAGCTATTCCCCAGCTGCATCAACAGGGCTATAGCTGCAAGTGTCTGGAAGACAGGATCTGGCCCATGCACTGCAAGGGAGACAGTGCTCAATCTTTCAGAAAATGCTAATCAACCTGAATGAGTGTCTTCAAATTATGGATCTTTTCAGGCTCATTCTTTACTTCAGACCAAAGCCTACCAAGTCCTTACACTGTACTAGAAACATTGAAACAATTTATTTGAATATTTGCTGTACGGCAGGGGTTAGTGCCAGAAGCAAGAGTCCCTAGGAGGGTGCGTGGATGGATTTTAAACATGAAGCAGCAGGGCAGAGACAAGAGCAGGGTGCTACAGCAGCTCAAGAAAAGCATCTGTGCAGGACAGCAGGTCACAACTCTCTCGCTGCTGACTTCTGAACACAGCAGGAGCCAAGAGCTGCTGCCTTATGGGAGGGGTGATACCACTGATCTGGGAAAGGCTGGTCCGGTCAGGCAGCTGTATACCACAGCAGCTTGGTGTTCCCAGCTCTGCTACTCACTTCAGGAACAACAGCTTGTCGTGTTGTGGGCACATACATTGTGTTCGGTATCTACAGACTGACTGTCACCTCTGAGCAACAGAGGGACAAGATGTGCAGAAACAAGGTTAAGCCAACCACCAGTCACTCAATTTCTGGCAGGTCTGACTTACACTTGAGCTACAACAGGTCTTAGAGACATTCATGTACATGGTGCAGATGAGCTTGAGCTGCTCCCTTCAAGGCAGAACCTGGTGTTCTGAAGTGCCTTATTTGCTCTTTGACAGCCAGTAAATATTCTCAGTTTAGTTTATTACTATTATTCTCCGTTTAGTTTATTTCTATAAAACAGCCTATTATTTCCAAAACCACATTTTCATGTCTATTTTCTCTTCTTAACCCTGGACTTTTCTTTGGCTAGGAAAAGTCATTATGATTGTCCTAGAGTATTCCTGGTCTAGCCATGATTCCGACCCTGCAAAAACCCTGTTAATTCTCTTCTTTACAATCCTCAGCCATGACAGATTGACTCTAAAAGAGCTGAAGGGATTGACCACATAAACTAGTTACCATGGCTTACTAAATTATTCCCAGTCTGAGGAGATGCAGTGCATGGCAAAGAGGTATTGCCTGAAACACACCTGTGTTAGACTCATTTGTATCAATGACCATTCAGGCTGTTGTTTTACCTCACACAGTGGGGGAAGTTTCATGGAAGATCATGGTTTGTTGTGGCTGCTCACCACTGGTATGTGGTGGCTTGCTAAGCTGACATAACTTTGTACACTCTGCCATGTTCTGAACCCTGATGGTAAAATAAACCAAGTAAGTTTTAGCTGATATGTTTCCATAATCCAGAGCAGACCACAGTTAGAGATGGGCATCACCACTGAAAAAGTGTATTATAGCATGTTTTTAGAATCCAGGAAACTTGCATACAAGAAAAGATGTTTGTATTTTTTCAGCAATAGATATCAAGGGATACATTCTATTAAAACTCTGTTTCAGTGCTATAACTATAATAACACATACTTATATATAAAAAATCAGTATGTAACAAAGACATGTTCAGTATGTAGAAATTTCTAAACCAGTTTCTTTTATCAGCATATTAAATATTTTCTGGCATATTAAATCACTTTGGGTCTGACATGCATATTCAATTAGCAATTAGCAACAGAGAGGTGAGATAAAGCACAATAGGCTGGAAAAGTGTGAACATTAGACTCAAAATGAGTAATATTTTGATCTTTTTGCTTATGATATTATTCCTGGAAAAAAAATATCTGATGGCCACAGAACACTCAACATTTAGGGGGATCAAGATCCACATGTGCCTGCTGGTTTAGAAGCCCTACCATTATCAGAAGGCTGTAGATGGCAGTAAAGGACTGCAAATAGCTCCTTAGAAGCTTCATTTTATAAATTGCTAAAAATTCATTTTATAAATTGCTAAGTTTTAATCCATTTTGCTGTTTTGCTGGTAAGTTATACTCTCTTCGTTATTTATGATGAAACTTGGTGCTGTAATCAAGGTTTACTGTTCCGTGCTCATTCTGACTGAATTGCAGTTAATTTGCCTTCACATGACCATCCTCTTTCTAAGTTTATTCCAGCAAGCATAAAACAAGTGATAACAACTGAAAAGAGCTACATAGTTTAGTAGCACATATAAAGCAGAATTTACTTTTTTTTTTTTTTTTAATTAGCACTTTGTGATATCACTGATCATACATTTTTGTTTCTTGTCACCTGTTTCAGTGGAGCTAATACACATTGCTTTAATAGAGCTTGTTGGGAGACTTTGAAAAGAATGGAGGACAGATATGTGCTCAGGTTCTGGCAAACCTTTAGGTTTCCTCCTAAAGCCTTCCGAGATATGGCTTAGCTGTTCTGAAGCTAAATCATACCTTACAGTACTGACTGAAAACAAGTCTAGGCCCTGATCTTGCAGACATGTGTTTTAGTAGTCTGACTTGAGACACTGCGTAGGATTAGTCCCATGCAGAAAGTATTTATGGAGCCGATGCTTATGATGAAATATAAAAACCAGAAGGCCCTACTTCCAAATAATAAGATGCATAACATTTTTGCTACATAGAATAAATTAATTAAAGACTTATAGTCATTTTGGGATTTGAGTGAGCTGAATTTGAATTCCTGTTCTTTTACAGACTTCCCCCTGTGACCTTTGAACAAGGCAGTTTCCTTGATCTGAAAGCAAGGCTCTTCAAGGAGGGCTGCAGGAGCTGCAGAAGCCTTGAAATACTTATTATTTGTTTCTGATGAGATGGGCCACAAGAGATAAATTCACTTTTTGTGCAAGATTCTGTGTGTGGTTTCAGATGTTTTGCCACTGCAAGCAGGAAGATATACCATAGCTGCTATGCTTGAAATAAAAGACTGAGAAATTACAAAGGAGAACCTACACCCTCTATAAATGCTTTTGTGTCTGTGTGCATGTGTATCTTCCTCTGTCAGTGAGGTTACATCATTAATACCAGGTGCTCTCCATTTCCTGAGGTGCTTACTGCAAACGCTTAGGAAGACCAGAAACCTTGTGTGCTGAGCCAAGCACTGACTGTGTCTCCACCTACAAGAAACCGCATAGTTTTTGACTGTAAATGGTGCTTGGAGAAGACTCGCTTTCACTGGGCTGGAAGATTATTGTGAAGTTGAAGCCAGTATTGTGTGGTTTGGATGAGGCTCTTCTAAGATTAGCAGCAGATCAGTAGGTTTCTCCTTTGCCTCTTTCTGCTATGAGCAGAAGGAGGCACATCAGCCTGGGATGTAGGACAGCTGGGCTTACATCCAGTGCTCTTCCATGTTCTCCTCTCTGACCCTGGGGCAGGGAGCTGGAGTGAGGTGAAGCACTTGGGCTGGGGCATACTAGGAGCAGGACAGAGGAGGAAGAGGACGCCCTTGCCCACGCAGGTTTGCTGTGGGTGTTACAGTAATATCTTTGCCCACAGACCTCAATGATGTTTCTCAGTAGAGCTCCGGGCAGGTAGCTGGAGGTAGTTGTGCTCACCAAAACCTCTTTAAAGTGCTCCGTGTCCCCTCCATCACCTGAACTCATGCTCTCAGTTGATTTCCTTGACCATGAGACAACAAGTCTGGGCTAGCCCATGCCACTTTCCTTGAGCTGTGTGAGGGGGAAGTAACTTGTGCACTTATTTGGGTAGACCCCGGCAGGTGTTAGCTTTTGGCAAGGGGAAAAGGAGAGCAGCTAGAGACAGGAGTACTTTCACTTCACACAGATACAGCCAGGGTGGGAGATGTGGAAAAAGCCTCAGGCTAGATTTTCACAAGCAGGAGGCACTTAACATCCATTTATTTTTGAGTCCCTGTAGGTCCAGGTCTTAATTTCTTCCTCTTGATAAAGTGCAGATAGAGGAGTCTGCCTGTCTCACCAGGAGTGGTTGATAGTGTCGACGTAAACTTTACTGAGGCAATCAAACGATACATGCATGTGTCCTTGGATGTGTGACAGGTTGAAATGCACGTCTGTTTGGTTGTTTTAGTCTAATTCAGAAGCCAAGTCAGAGTCAGAGTTACACTCAGCTCTGGGATAGAGCTGGGAAGCCTGTGCTGTGGGTGGGTCATGGGTGTGCCTTTAAACTCACCCTGATCCATATGCTAGATAACAGAGAAAAGTGTAATGTTTAGACATTAGGCATTGTTAAACAATAGTCAAGGTAAAAAAACAAAACACAAATATTGACATTGACTACTACACCTGAAAAAATGCCTGCTTGTGAGAAGATCCAAACTTCAAGCCTGTGAGTGCGAAGTCCGCTGTTTACCCACAGAGCTGGTCCAGCCCAGGCAGCAGTTGAACAAGCTTCTCATGTTTCCCCATCAATGTGCCATCACTTTGTCCTTCAGGGACCACCAGTTAGTGATGCCTAATCAGTACCTGGCAGGTGGCCACTAATTCATGACACACAGATTTCGACATAGCTACTAGATGGCCTTGGATTGCTGCTGCCTATACCTGGACTCAGACCAATGACCGGGTGGGTGAAAAAGATCATGTTTTCCTTCCCACTATTCAGGCTATTCAATCTCCACTTCTCCCAGGGTTGCTGTTTTGAATGTTGGAACAAAAAGCAAACGAGCACCGAATCTTTGCATAGTGTCAGCTTTCCATTGTGAGGAAAGGACAACTTCTTAATTATACCTGTACAGTAATGTGCTGTCTTCAGGTTTTTACAGGTTGGAAAGAACACATACAGCTATGCTTACAGACTTACTCAAGATAAATAGTGTTTTTTTTTTTTTTTTTTTTTTTTTTTCTTTTTTCTTTTCTTTAAGAAACAGCTCAAGAAAATGTGTTTGGTAAGAAATAGATGGTCTTTATATAAGAGAGAAATTACAGTAAAAATATACACATAGGGTTAGGAAAATGAGTTTTATGTGAATTGTATATACAGTACATGAAAGAAGTAGGAAAGATACAAGCAGATTGTGCAAGTGATAAAACACACCAGGAAAAATACTACAAATTTTGGACTGATTACAAGATGCAGATGCCTTTGATTGTCCTTAGCATTTCAAACTAATTAAAAATATTAACTGAAACTGGAAAGAATCTATAAAAGGTACCCCATTCATTTGGTATCAAGTGGTCTTCTGTTGCCTCTGTCTGTATGGGTTTGAACCAAACATTTCTCCAGTTCCACTCATGTCTTGGAAAATGTGGGGTATTCAAATGTACACTTTCAGCACCTCACCTAATCTCTGGTGTGTGTGTGTATGTGTGTGTGTCTTTGATAGCATGTAGTGACCAGCCTTCTTTCTTCTTAGTACCAACGAGTAGTACCTCGTTCAACTCAGATTTTTTTCAACTCTTCATACGTCATCCCCTCCAGGCCCTTCACCATCTTTGTCGCCCTCCTCTGGACACTCTCCAACAGTTTAATGTCCGTCTTGTACTGTGGTGCCCAGAACTGCACGCAGTACTCAAGGTGAGGCCGCACCAGTGCAGAGTAGAGCGGGACGATCACTTCACTTGCCCTCCTAGCGATGCTGTGCTTGATGCACCCCAGGATATGTTTGGCCCTCCTGGCTGTCAGGGCACACTGCTGGCTCATATTCAACTTGCTGTCAACCATGACCCCCAGATCCCTCTCTGCGGGGCTGCTCTCTAGCGTCTCGTCGCCCAGTCTGTACATACAGCCAGGGTTGCCTCGTCCCAGGTGCAGGACCCAGCACTTGCTTTTGTTAAACTTCACGTGGTTGGTGATCGCCCAGTTCTCCAACCTGTCCAGATCTCTCTGCAAGGCCTTTCCACCCTCGTCTGAGTCTACAACTCCTCCAAGTTTGGTGTCGTCGGCAAATTTGTTCAAAACACCTTCTAGTCCTACATCCAAATCGTTTATAAAGACATTGAAGAGGACTGGCCCTAAAATGGAGCCTTGAGGGACCCCACTAGAGACCTTCTGCCAGCCTGATGTGGCCCCATTTACCACTACCATTTGAGCCCTGCCCGTCAGCCAATTGCTCACTCATTGTATGATGTTTTTGTTTAGCTGTATGCTGGACATTTTGTCCAGTAGGATCTTATGGGAAACTGTGTCAAAAGCCTTGCTGAAGTCCAAAAAGATCACATCAGCTGGTTTCCCTTGGTCGACTAGATGGGTGATCTTATCGTAAAAGGAAATCAAATTTGTTAGGCAGGACCTATCCCTCACGAACCCATATTGGCTGGGACCGGTGACTGCATTGTCCCCCAGGTGCGCTTCAATAGCCTCAAGAATCATCTTCTCCATAATTTTACCAGGCACTGATGTGAGACTGACAGGCCTGTAGTTGCCAGGGTGTTCTTTCTTACCCTTCTTGAAAATTGGCGCAACATTTGCCAGCTTTCAGTCTACCCGGACCTCTCCAGATTCCCAAGATCATTGAAAAATAATTGAGAGAGGTCCCACGATGACGTCAGCCAGCTCTTTAAGCACCCTGGGATGAATCCCATCCAGACCCATGGACTTGTATGGATACAGGTGGAGCAGCAAATCTGACACACGTTCAGGGTCAGTTGGGAGTTTGTTATTCCCACCATCAAGGTCCTCCAGCACAGGGCACCCAGGGGCCTGAAGCCCATCATCAGCGTTGAAGACAGTGGCGAAGAAGGCATTAAATCTCTCTGCTTTGCCTACGTCATTGTCTGTGAGTTGACCTTCCTCATCAAGCAGCAGACCTATGTTTTCTTTGGTTCTCCTTTTTCTGTTCACATATCTGAAAAAACCTTTTTTATTGTCTCCCACAGACATGACAGACTCCTCTGTTGACGCAGCCCAGAACACAGTTGGCCTTCTGGGCTGCAAGCATGCACTGCTGGTTCATGTGGAGCTTTTTGTCCACTAGAGCCTCCTCTAGGTTCATGTGGAGCCTTTTGTCCACTACAGGGCTTCTCTCAGCGAGTTCCTCTCCCAGTCTGTGCTCATGTCTCGGACTGCCCCGACCAAGGTGCAGCACCTTGCACTTGGACTTATTGAACCTCACTGTGTCCACATGCACCAACTTCTCTAGCTTGTCCAGGTATTTAATTACCCTAAATCACCACTGTTGAACTACTTTCTGTGAGTTCCAGCTGTAGAACAGCATTACACTCCCACAGTCATGTAATATTTCCTAATCTTAATTTCCTCTTTAAATAATGGATCTGCTCTGCTAATAGTATTAAAAGAGATCTCCTCAGACAATTAAAAATCCAAAAACATCCCCAACACTACAAAACAACAACTTCTGCAAGTACATAATTATGTTAAGCTGGAAAATGATCTGCCGCTCATACAACTTAACCGACACAAATAACCATATAACAACTACCATCCTCTTTGGCTTAGTACTTATTTACATGTGCTTTCCTTTTGCCCTTCTTATCCACTGCATTGTTCTCTGTAGTCACATGGGTGTACATACTGACTAGCAGCATGGACATCCACAGGGAGGCACAGGCTCCCTTTTGGCACATATGTTAAGGGCATATAGTACACATGGGAGTGATAAGTGTGTACTTAAAGGTGAAAAAGTGTACTTAAAGTTGAAAAATACTACTTGCTTTAGATTGGAATTTCCTAGTGGTTGTGAGATAGTCTTTCTGAATCATAATATGAAATATTTTGTAACTTTTGTTAAACGGGGGTGAGAACAACAATGGACTTCATTTTGTAATGACACAAGAACAGTGGTTTAAAATTACCAGGTGTTAACCAAGCTCTCCAAACCTACACATGATCCACTTTCCTATTAAATTTTGCATGAGGATTTAAATAGATTTTTTTAGTTAGTAATATAAAATAGGTTCTCCAAGCACAACTTCCATCTGGAGCTGTAAATAAAGAACCTCCTCTGAGAACTTTATGAAGAGAAACCAAGTAGAAATGGTTCAGAAAACTCATGACCACCAAAAGCTAACATCGTGTGAAATTTTACAGCTAGTGACCACTTGCCTGTGACCCCTTCTAAATTCATTTTTGAATGCACCATCTGCTTTGGACCCCTTTCTAGTTACTACCACCATTCAAAATGAAGGAGGCTGCGGCCCATGGAGAGCCCCCACAGGAGCAGGCCCTGGGCTGGAACTGCAGCCTGTGGAGAGGAGCCCACGCAAGAGCAGGTCTGGGGGGAGCTGCCACCCGTGGTGTACCGATGCTGGAGCAGTTTGCTCCTGAGGGGTGGACCCCATGGTACGGAGCCGTGTGGGAGCAGTTCCTGGAGAGCTGCTGCCTGTGGGCAGCCCCCGCAGGCTCAGTTTGGGAAGGACGGCATCCGTGGGAGGGACCCCGTGGGGAGCAGGGGCAGAGAGTGACTGTGAAGAGGCAGCAGAGACAAAATAACATGTTCCCAGAATTTTCTCTGACAAATAATTTTTGGCTAATAATTATCTTGCGTGGATTTCTCTGCATGCCTTCCTGATCCTCTGAAAGTGCAGGTGCTGGTCCACTTGCTCAGGACTTCCACACTTATGGTACATGTCTCTGCACAGTGTGCAGCACTCTGATGACTTAGTTGGGTGGTGCACTGGATGAGCTGTGGAGATCTGGGTTTATTTTCTGTCCAGAGAGAAAGGCACAGGGCAACATGCACAAGCAGAGTACGAAAGCACCAGGGCAACCCTTGAAGTGGCCAATGTGTCTCCTCTGCTTGTCTGTCTTTCCAGGGGACTACCACCACCTGCTAGTACAAAAAGCAGTACAAAGGATCTGCTGAAAAGCTTCTGGGGCCTGTGCTGAAATTCCTTTTTTTCCTATGAAGAAACAATAAGAAAAGTACTTTCACCTTTTGTGCCTGGGAAATTTTTTCTTTCTCTTTCTTTCTTTCTTTCTTTCTTTCTTTCTTTCTTTCTTTCTTTCTTTCTTTCTTTCTTTCTTTCTTTCTTTCTTTCTTTCTTTCTTTCTTTCTTTCTTTCTTT
>NC_048893.1:107226758-107230393 GCF_011077185.1 Oxyura jamaicensis | reverse complement strand
AAGAAAGAAAGAAAGAAAGAAAGAAAGAAAGAAAGAAAGAAAGAAAGAAAGAAAGAAAGAAAGAAAGAAAGAAAGAAAGAAAGAAAGAAAGAAAGAAAGAAAGAAAGAAAGAAAGAAAGAAAGAAAGAAAGAAAGAAAGAAAGAAAGAAAGAAAGAAAGAAAGAAAGAAAGAAAGAAAGAAAGAAAGAAAGAAAGAAAGAAAGAAAGAAAGAAAGAAAGAAAGAAAGAAAGAAAGAAAGAAAGAAAGAAAGAAAGAAAGAAAGAAAGACCTGGATGAACAACCCAGTGGGAAAGAAACAAAACAGAAAGGAGAAAATTTAACTAAATTTCCCTGGAAGCCTACTGAGCCAGGAAGAATACTGACATGGTGTTTTATATTATTTCTGAGCAATGGATGGGAGAACAGTGACTCAGAGGCATTTGAACGTGAGATTTATCACTGCCATTTTCCAATGAGAACAAGCTGTCTAACTCTAGCTTTTCAAAAGGATTTGGCAATCAAAGTTTCTTATCTTTCTTTTGAAATTCTAGCCCATGGTCAGAGACTTATCAGCAAAGAGTGACTTACAGACCTTTTGTCCCATTTTCATTTTAGAAGAACTTCCCAGAAGATGAAAGAATTGCATTCAAAATGTCTGAGCTATTGTGGTCTTCTGGAGATGCTCTATGCCTCTGCAAGAAAACTGGCTCAAAGATCATTCTTAATATTTACTGTATTTAAATACTTCCTTTTGCTTGTTTAGTGCAGTAATTCATCAAGTCAGGAACAGCTGGATCACTTGTTGATATGGTTTCGATAAAGAAAGTGCCACTAACAATTTCATGTCAGGTTATTGAAGTTATCGGAGTACAAAAGTTATCAGACATCCACTTTTCATTGTTAAAAATAAAAATTTTACATCAAATTCCTGCATATACAGACGTCTCTGAAAAGATTTCATGACCAGATACCAAGCACTCAACTATAGTAACAAGATATCAAAAACAGGTTGCATGCAATCACAGATATGTACAGGGCACAGAACAGAAATGCCCTATCTCCCAAAGTTTGTTAACAGCTAGACTTGTATTTTTTTTTTTCTTCTGCTTAATGCTACAGCTGTGGCAGCCCCCTTCCCAACTGCCTGTCTAATCAGCACATCCATTTCAGCTGCAGCATGTTGATACATACTCTTGAACTTGTATGATGTTAGAACTGAGCACAATGTATTTCTCTACATGCCCTGGGGTTCAATGGAGTTATCATTTGCAATCAAAAGAGTGGGATTCCCTCTGCTCAAATATGAAGCCTGAAAATGATTACAGCTTTGTCACTGTCAGTATTTGGACTGAGTCAGAGGCACATGCTTAGGCAAATCTAAGCAATTTACTGTTAGCACTGTTACGATGTTAATTGTACTCCCACTAAAACAGAAAAACACATGTTTTTACCATAACAAATAAAATGACTATGTACAGTTCACACTGCAGAAAGGACAAAATGCTGGCATTTCACTAACATATAGTTAGAGTGAGCACCAGTAAAGAGAAATGTGATTATAGACATGCCAAGAACCACCCTTTGTATGCTTGAAAGTCCTAGAAATCTGGTATTTCTCCTAATCCAAGCTAAGAGAATATACTTAAATAAAAATAGCAACACGAGAAGGAACCCATCGGAGATTTAGTTCTCTTAAGTTAATATCAATCCTCCATCAGCCATTAGAAGGAATTTTCTCTAAGGCTGAGGCTGCTCCCAGACCTTGTTTGCTCTGCTACATCGGGTTCACAGTAGCAATGTCCATGCATGGGCAGGTCTACATTTTGGTTAGATGAATGTCATCAAAACAGAAAAATATTCTTAAAACATAGCTCAAAAGGTGTTTGTCATTCCAGCTCCCAGCAGAAGACTGGTGGTAGTATGCATATTCTGTGATCCCTCATGGTGTAACTGTGGTGATCTTCTCACTCATACAGTTATTGTATGAGCTAGTGCGAAGCAAAGCAGTAGTGATCTCACCATGTTTACAAAGAACTTGCTTACATTGCACAATGCAGGCCAGAATACTCAAAGGAATTATTTACCCAGCTGGAGAATGAATCACAGAATGACAGAATGCTTGAGGTTGGAAGGGACCTCTGGATGTCATCTGGTCAAACCCTCATACCAAGCAGGGGCACAGAGAACATGTTGCACAGGATCACATCCAGGCAGGTTTTGAATATCTCCAGAGAAGGAGACTCCACAGCCTCTCTGGGAAACCTGTTTCAGTGCTCTGTCATCCTCACAGTAAAGGAGTTATTAAGAGTAATTAAATTATAGTGCCTCTGGCATGTCATAGTGTGGTGATGAAAATCATTTGGGCAAAATCTTACCTGAAATATATGATGGACTGAGGAACTAAATGTACATCTCTAACATCCTAAATATAAAACCATCTTCATAGCTGTCCTTATCCTCAAATTTCTTGCTTCTTGTTAAAATATATATATATATAATATGTATATATATTTTTGAGCACCACTGGTAACTGGTGTAGCAACCAGTTGTTACTTAAAAAAAAAAAAAAAAAAAAAAAAAAAAAAAAAAAAGTTAAATTTCCTTACTGGAGTCAAAGAGATATTTGCCATTTACTACAAAAGCTTTTATGTCAAAAGTCTTTGATTCAGGCATACACAGCCAGAAATAGTCTTGTCAGGATCACCCAATCTGCTAGAACATGAGAGGGTGACTGCTGCAGAAAACACACATTCACCAAAATGGAGATGGCTGTACTGAATGAATGGACAGCTCATTTATCTATGATAGTTGGATTGGATGTTGGTGAAAACAACACCCAATCTAAGATGCTAGAAAAAGTTTTGGAAGTGTGGGATTTGATGTATAATTTCTTACACATAATGGTGATTTTTCCAGCAGTTAGGAAAAAAGTAATACCAAATCTTCAGCTTATTCAGCCATTTTTAATTAAAATAAATCTAATAAAGTAGTATTCTAAATGAGCAATAACTTTAAAATCTTTTATAACCTGTTTACAAAACAGTACATAAAGAATCTTCAAAATATTCCAATTTGCTGGTATAATAGAAAAAAAAAAAAAAAAAAAGTATAATATAAATTTCACAGATTTAAGCTAACAAGCTAATTTGTTTTAACATTGCTTTGTGGATAAATCATGAACGCAAAGGCCTATATTACCATTAAAATATATGACGCATATCCATTTATCGACATCTGAAAGAAATGTGCTGATATATTATTTCGGCAATTAGATAATAAAAATTAAGTTATGTGTCAGGATGGCAAGAATAAAGGACATAAGTTTTAAAAATAAATGTTGCATAAAGTATATGCTAGTTTTCAGCAGGAAAATGACGTAGACTTTGTTATAGTAACTGAGATGCCGCCATGTCTCACCCTAAAAAGACTGAATAAAGGAGATCTGTGGTACGCCCACAATATTGAGCTAGCAACCAGACATCTTCTCTACTCATTTCATAGAAGAAAAACCCATGCCTCCTTAAAGGAAGTTACCCATAGAAAATAATAATAATAATAATGATAATGATAATAATAATAATAATAATAAAATAATCATATTACCAAGGAAGGAAGGAAGGAAGGAAGGAAGGAAGGAAGGAAGGAAGGAAGGAAG